>NW_027195292.1:0-77500 GCF_038502225.1 Cherax quadricarinatus
CGACCATGGACTTGCTTGATACTACTTTCTCAACTTTTTGAAAATCAATTGGATGGTTAAAATCTCTTACATGAATAAATAGAGCATTGGAATCTTGTCCAGTTCTAATGCTATATTTATGTTGTTTTAATCTTAGTTCGAGATTTTTACCAGTTTGACCGTAATAAACTTTATCGCAAATTTTACAAGGAATCTTATAGACACATCCATCAGCATTTTGGGGGGAATTCTTTATCAAAAGTTTTTTATACTGTATCAAGATTTTTGAATACAACTTTAATATTAAAAGTCTTAAGAAGAGAAGGCATATCAACCAAGTTTTGATGGTAAGGGAGAACCAACATATTTTTAGTTGAATAAGGCTGGTTGTCCCTTTTTGGATTGTAAAAAGTATTTCTAGCAACTTTAAAAGATTTATCAATTACATTTCTTGGGTATTTTAAATCATTACCTATTTCATAAATTTTGGATATTTCCTCATCTATGAACTCAGGACTACAAATTCGTAAAGCTCTCAAAAACATTGATGAGAAAACAGACAGTTTGACTCTATCTTGATGCGAGGAATAATAGTGGACATAGGAACAGTTATTTGTAGGTTCTCTCTAAATTTTAAATTTGAATTCATTATTACCCTTAATAACTAAAACATCTAGAAAAGGCAATAAGTTATTTTCTTCAAACTCAACACTAAAGTTTATAGAATGGGCTAAGCTATTTAATTTTCCAAGGAAATGGTGTATATCTACATTTTTGGGCATAAGACACAAAATATCATCAACATATCTGAACCATTTAGCTCTATTAGGGAGGATTGTGTTAAGTAACCTTGTTTCAAAAAATTCCATGTATAGGTTACTAAGAACCGGTGAAAGAGTATTTCCCATTGCCATACCAAACTTCTGAGTGTAAAATTTATCATTAAATACAAATTTTGCATCAACAATGCAAAGTTTAATAAGTTTAATGATAGTAGGAACTGGCAAAGGTAAATCATAGTTAACAAGTTCTTCAGATAAGAAACTTAATAAATCAACAGGAACTTTCGTAAACAAGGAAGTAACATCAAAACTAACCATGTTAAAATGATTTAAGTCAGTCAAGGAGCTTAATTTAACAACCAAGTCTATGTTGTTTTTAACATTAAAGTTAGAAATTTTGCCAACAATAGGCCTCAAAATATCAACAAGCCATTTGGATAATTTACATGAAACTGAGCCTATACAGCTAATAATTAGTCTGACTGGATTCCTGGTTTGTGTGTTTTTATTAGTCCATACATGTAAGGTATTATTATTATAATAATCAAGGGGGAAGTGCTAAACCCGGAGGATTATACAGCGCCTGGGGGGGGGAGATGTGGAAGGCATTCAGGCTTAATTCGGGGAACTGAAGCACAGATCCAATTCCCTAAATCAAGAGCTCCTCACCAACATCAAGGAACCTTCCTTGAGGGGCCAACATGTAAGGTAAAGATGGATTACTGGAAGTTTGACTAATTCATCTCTGCCTTTCAGTAGAAGTTTATTTTATTATTGTAAATTGCTATTGACGGTTTCTAGGGGATTTTTTCTAGTTTAGAATAGGTTTCAGTTTAGAATTTTCTAAGTTTAGAATAGGTTTCAGTTTAGAATAGGTTTCAGTTTAGAATAGGTTTCAGTTTAGAATAGGTTTCAGTTTAGAATAGGTTTCAGTTTAGAATAGGTTTCAGTTTAGAATAGGAGGTTTCAGTTTAGAATAGGTTTCAGTTTAGAATAGGCTTCAGTTTAGAATAGGTTTCAGTTTAGAATAGGTTTCAGTTTAGAATAGGTTTCAGTTTAGAATAGGAATTTCAGTTTAGAATAGGTTTCAGTTTAGAATAGGTTTCAGTTTAGAATAGGTTTCAGTTTAGAATAGGTTTCAGTTTAGAATAGGTTTCAGTTTAGAATAGGTTTCAGTTTAGAATAGGTTTCAGTTTAGAATAGGTTTCAGTTTAGAATAGGCTTCAGTTTAGAATAGGTTTCAGTTTAGAATAGGTTTCAGTTTAGAATAGGTTTCAGTTTAGAATAGGTTTCAGTTTAGAATAGGTTTCAGTTTAGAATAGGTTTCAGTTTAGAATAGGTTTCAGTTTAGAATAGGTTTCAGTTTAGAATAGGTTTCAGTTTAGAATAGGTTTCAGTTTAGAATAGGCTTCAGTTTAGAATAGGTTTCAGTTTAGAATAGGTTTCAGTTTAGAATAGGTTTCAGTTTAGAATAGGTTTCAGTTTAGAATAGGTTTCAGTTTAGAATCTTTGAGGGCAATTGTGAATGTTTGATTTTAACATAGGCCTATGTACCATTCCCTTACTAATATTAATTTCATCAGAGGATAAATCAGAAAAAAATTCTCAAAGTTATAAAAGGCTTTTGCAATTTCAACATTATTAAGTTTTTTTTAAGTTGCAAAACTTAGGCCTAAACCCAGAGCAGCAGTTGTATGTTTGTCTAAAATTTCACTATTTTCAATTAAAATGTCTAATTTTCTTTGTAGTTTGTTCTTAAGTTCATTACAAATTCTTATTGCATATATATATATATATATATATATATATATATATATATATATATATATATATATATATATATATATATATATATATATATATATATATATATCGTTGATGCTGTGGTGAAGGGTTTTTGATCCCAGGAACTGGAGGGATCTTCTTCCGTGGAACAAACTTGATTTCTTCTTAATTCTGGGCTGCTTCAGTATCCCCAGTGGGTTTAGCACTTCTCTATCAATAATAATAATAATAATAATAATAATAATAATAATAATAATAATAATAATAATAATAATAATAATAACATTAACAATAATAATAATAATAATAATAATAATAATAATAATAATAACAATAACAATAATAATAATAATAATAATAATAATAATAATAATAATAACAATAACAATAATAATAATAATAATAATAATAATAATAATAATAGTAATAATTATAATAATAATAATAATAATAATAATAATAATAATAATAATAATAATAATAATAATAATAATAATAATAATAATGATAATAATAATATCATCATCATTATCATCATCATCATAGTAATAATAATAATTATAATAATTTCTCTGGTCAAGATAATTGGTTGACGGTGTATAAGTATCTTGAATTAATTGGATAAAGATTTATCCGTTTGTGGATTATATTCGATAATAAGGGCTGGATTACATAGGATAAAGGCTGGATTACATAGGATAAGGGTTGAATACAAAGATTAAGGGTTGGATTAAGGGTTGGATTACATAGGATGAGGGTTGGATTACAAAGATTAAGGGTTGGATTACATAGGATGAGAGTTGGATTACAAAGATTAAGGGCTGGATTACATAGGATGAGAGTTGGATTACAAAGATTAAGGGCTGGATTACATAGGATAAGGGTTGGATACAAAGATTAAGGGTTGGATTACATAGGATGAGGGTTGGATTACAAAGATTAAGGGTTGGATTACAAAGGATAAGGGCTGGATTACAAAGATTAAGGGTTGGATTACAAAGATTAAGGGCTGGATTACAAAGATTAAGGGCTGGGTTACATAGGATAAGGGTTGGATTACAAAGATTAAGGGGTGGATTACAAAGCTTACGGGGTGGATTACAAAGATTAAGGGCTGGATTACAAAGATTAAGGGCTGGATTACAAAGATTAAGGGTTGGTTTACAAAGTTTAAGGGTTGGATTACAAAGTTTAAGGGTTGGATTACAAAGATTAAGGGTTGGATTACAAAGATTAAGGGCTGGATTACAAAGGATAAGGGTTGGATTACAAAGATTAAGGGTTGGATTACAAAGATTAAGGGTTGGATTACAAAGATTAAGGGCTGGATTACAAAGATTAAGGGTTGGATTACAAAGATTAAGGGCTGGATTACATAGGATAAGGGTTGGATTACAAAGATTAAGGGCTGGATTACAAAGGATAAGGGCTGGATTACAAAGATTAAGGGTTGGATTACAAAGATTAAGGGCTGGATTACAAAGATTAAGGGCTGGATTACATAGGATAAGGGTTGGATTACAAAGATTAAATGCTGGATTACAAAGATTAAGGGCTGGATTACAAAGATTAAGGGCTGGATTACAAAGATTAAGGGCTGGATTACATAGGATAAGGGTTGGATTACAAAGATTAAGGGTTGGATTACAAAGATTAAGGGCTGGATTACAAAGATTAAGGGCTGGATTACAAAGATTAAGGGCTGGATTACAAAGATTAAGGGCTGGGTTACATAGGATAAGGGTTGGATTACAAAGATTAAGGGCTGGATTACAAAGATTAAGGGCTGGATTACAAAGATTAAGGGCTGGATTACAAAGATTAAGGGCTGGGTTACATAGGATAAGGGTTGGATTACAAAGATTAAGGGTTGGATTACAAAGATTAAGGGCTGGATTACAAAGATTAAGGGCTGGATTACAAAGATTAAGGGCTGGATTACAAAGATTAAGGGCTGGGTTACATAGGATAAGGGTTGGATTACAAAGATTAAGGGTTGGATTACATAGGATAAGGGTTGGATTACAAAGATTAAGGGCTGGATTACAAAGATTAAGGGCTGGATTACAAAGATTAAGGGCTGGATTACAAAGATTAAGGGCTGGATTACATAGGATAATGTGTGAGATTCGATTAATCCCTAGATTTGGATAAGGGTATGAGCCTGCATGCCTGGGGAGCGCTAAACCCGCTGGGGAGGTCATGCACCTACTCCTCGTGAGGGGGGAGGGAGGGAGGCAGTCAGGTTTGTTCCCAGGGAATGGAGTGAGGATTGCTCCAATCCCTAGAATCAAGAGCTCTCCACGGGAGTCAGGAACCTCCCTTGTAATCAGCTGATCAACCCAGTAATGTAAACAATAATCAGCTGATCAACCCAGTAATGTAAACAATAATCAGCTGATCATCCCAGTAATGTAAACAATAATCAGCTGATCATCCCAGTAATGTAAACAATAATCAGCTGATCATCCCAGTAATGTAAACAATAATCAGCTGATCATCCCAGTAATGTAAACAATAATCAGCTGATCAACCCAGTAATGTAAAAAATAATCAGCTGATCATCCCAGTAATGTAAACAATAATCAGCTGATCAACCCAGTAATGTAAACAATAATCAGCTGATCATCCCAGTAATGTAAACAATAATCAGCTGATCAACCCAGTAATGTAAAAAATAATCAGCTGATCATCCCAGTAATGTAAACAATAATCAGCTGATCAACCCAGTAATGTAAACAATAATCAGCTGATCATCCCAGTAATGTAAACAATAATCAGCTGATCAACCCAGTAATGTAAAAAATAATCAGCTGATCATCCCAGTAATGTAAACAATAATCAGCTGATAATTATATATATATAAACTGAAAAAATATATAAAAACTGGATTTTGGAAAAATGAGACAAAATTTAGTTAATAATAAATTTTAATTCATAACATAAAGATGTGAGTAACAAATGTTGTAGTTGTTGTTTGCTTGCAGCTGTTCCTAGCTAAGTTGCTGTTTTAGCTTGTTGCTGTAGCTGTAGTTGTTGTTGTAGCTTGTTGTTTCTAGCTAAGTTGCTGTAGTTGTTGCCTTTAGCGCTAGTTGCCTGTGCAGTTGCTTGTTTAGCTAGTTGCTGTATAGTGTTGCTAGTTAGTTGTAGCTGTTGCTGTAGTTAAGGTTGCTTTAGCTGTTGCTGCAGCTGCTGTAGCTGTAAGCAAGCTGCAGCTGCATTGTAGCTAAGCTGCAGTTTTGTAGTTGTGCAGCCGTTGTTGCTAGCCGTGTTGCTAGCTTGTTGCTGCAGCTTGTTGTTGCAGTTGTGTAGTGCTGTAGCTGTGCAGTGTAGCCGTTGCTGCAGGTTGCTTGCCGCAGTTGCCGGCTGTGCTAGCAGTTGCTTGTAGCTGGTGCTGTAGCTTAAGTTGCAGCCTTGTTGCTGCAGCTGCTGTGCAGCTGGCCGCTGCAGCTGTGCCGTGAGCGGGTAGTTGCTGCTGCAGTTCTAAGCTGGGAAGCAGTTGTTGGAGCAGCTGCTTAGCTGTTGCAGTTCTTGGTTGCTAGTGTGCCAGTTAGCTGTGTGCTGGGTTGAGGTTGCAGTTGTTGCTAGAAGCATGTCAGCTAAGTTGCAGTTGGTGCTGTAGCCGTTAAGTAGCTGTTGCTGTGAAGTTGCTGTAGCTGTTGCTAGCTAGTTGTTGTAGTTCGTGCTTGTAGTTGTTGCTGCAGTTGTTGTAGTTGTTGTAGTCTGTGTTGCAGTTGCTTGCAGTTGTTGCTGTTAGCTAAGTTAAAGCATGTTAGCAGTTGCAATAGTAGTTGTTGCTGCAGTTGCTGTTGTAGCCGTTGTAGCTTGTTGCTGTAGCCTTGTAGCTGATGCTTGTAGTTGCGTTGTAGTTGTTGTAGCCGTTGTTGAAGTTGCAGTTGTTGCTTGCAGCTGTTGTAGCTAGTTGTCAGTTCGTGCAGCAGTGTTGTAGTTGTTGTTGTAGCTTGTTGTAGCTTGCTTGTAGCTTGCAGTTGTTAGTTCGCTGTAGTTCTAATGCTTGTAGCTTATTGTAGCGTGCGTTGTAGCTTGTTGCTGTAGCTTGTTGTAGCATGTTGCAGTTCGTAGCTGTTGAGCTTGCGTAGTTATGCTAAGTAGCTGTTAGCTGTTGCAGTTCCGTTGCCGTAGCTTGTTGTAGCTGTTGGCAGTTGTTGTAGTTGCTTGTTGCTGCATTATGTAGTTGCTTGTAGCTATTGTTGTAGCTAAAGTTGCTGCTAGCTGCTGTAGTTGTTGCAGTTGTGAAGCATTGCTGTAGCTAAGTAAGCTTGTAGCTGTAGTTGTTGTTGCCAGTTCTGTGTTAGCGTGTTAGCTTGTTAGTTCTTGTGCTGTAGCTGTTATTGTAGTTCTTGGGGTTGCCAGTTCTTGTTGCAGCAAGGTTGTGCAGTTGTGTGTAGTCTGTTGTTGTAGTGCAGTGTGCTTGTATTGCTAGTTGTTGTAGCTTGTAGTTGTAGCTGTAGCTTGGTGCTGTAGCTGTTGTAGTGGAAGCTGTAGCTTGGTGCTTGTAGCTGGTGCTGCAGCTGCTTGTAGTTGGTGCTGCAGCTTGGTTGCTGCAGTTGCTGTTGAGCTGTTAGAAGCAGCTGTAGTTCTTGTTGTAGCTTGGTGCGGTGTAGCTGTTGCCAGCTTGGTGCTTGCAGGTTGTTCAGTAAGCCAGAAGTTAAGTAGCTGTTGCTTGTAGCTGGTTGTTAGCTAGTTGTAGTTCTTGTTGTAGCTGGTGCTGTAGCTGTTGTTGCAGTTGCTTGTAGTTGGTGCTGTAGTTGCTTGTAGTTGGTGTTGTAGTTGCAGTAGCTAAAGCAGTTAAGCAGTTGTGCAGTTGCTGGTGTAGCAGTTGTTGCTTGTAGCTGGAAGAGCTGTTGCTGCAGCTAGTTGCCAGCTTGTTGCTGTAGCTGGTGCTATGTTGCTGCGTTAGCAGGCGTTGCAGTTGTGCGAAGCCAGTTGGCGCTGTAGCTTGGTGCTGTTGGAGCTGTAGCTGGTGCTGTAGTTGTTAGCTATGCTGGCAGTTGTTGGTAGCTTGTGGCAGTTGCTTGTTGCAGTTGTAGCTGGTGCTGCAGCTTGGTGTTGTAGTTGGTGCTTGTAGTTGGTGTTGTAGTTGGTGCTGTAGTTATTATTGTAAGCTATGGTAGTTGGTGCTGTAGCTATTGTTGTAAAGCTGGTGTTCAGAAGTTGCTGCTAGTTAGTTCTAGTTGTTCTGTAGTTGGCCAGCTGTGCTGTTAGCTGTTGTTGTAGCTGGTGCTGTAGCTTGTACAGTTGGTGCTTGTAGCTGTTGTTGTAGTTGGTGCTGGTAGTTCCTGTTGCTAGCCAGAAGAGCAGAGTTGTTGCTTGTAGCTGGTGCTGTAGTTGGTTGCTGTAGCTTGTGGTTGTAGCTGCTGTAGTTGTAGCTTGGTGCTTGTAGTTGCTGCTGTACAGCTGGTGCATGTAAGCAGCTGTAGCTGGTGTTGTAGCTGTTGCTGTAGCTACAGCTGCTGCGTAGGTGGTGTTGTAGCTGGTGTTGTAGCTGGTGTTGTAGCTGGTGTTGTAGCTGGTGATGCAGCTGGTGTTGTAGCTGGTGTTGTAGCTGGTGTTGTAGCTGGTGTTGTAGTTGGTGTTGTAGTTGGTGTTGTAGCTGGTGTTGTAGCTGGTGTTGTAGTTGGTGTTGTAGCTGGTGTTGTAGCTGGTGTTGTAGCTGGTGTTGTAGCTGGTGTTGTAGTTGGTGTTGTAGTTGGTGTTGTAGTTGGTGTTGTAGTTGGTGTTGTAGCTGGTGTTGTAGCTGGTGTTGTAGTTGGTGTTGTAGTTGGTGTTGTAGTTGGTGTTGTAGCTGGTGTTACAGAACAACCACGTTGGGAGAGGTTGAATGGTAGCTCTAGGCCTTGTTGAAATCAGTACATCATCAGGGGCTCACAATATTTCTAGGCCTTTCGCTTTGCAATCAGTACATCATCAGGGGCTCACAATGTTGCTAAGGAGGAGGAGAAGGTATTAGGGTGATCCCTCTGACCTCTGCAGAATTGTATGCTCCTGATGAAGTACTGATTTCAACACGAAAGGCCTAGAGCTATCATTCAACCCCCATTTAGCTGTTCCGCATCTTGAATCGCTTGTTTGCGATATTTGCATAAAAGGTATATACAGACTTTGGTATACCTCAGGTATACCTGAGGTTGTGGTAGCCCTTTGGAATTAACAGAGATTTTCTAAACATTGCGGGTATTCCACCCGGGTTAACACCAGCTGGTGTATACATAACAGGTATACCTCAGGTATACATGAGGTTGTGGTATCCCTTTCAGATGGTATTTAATACCAGGTAGAATTAATACAGATATTTTCCAATATTTTGGGTATTCCACGGGTTAACACCAGCTGGTGTAATGAGTATACCTCAGGTATACCCCTGGTATACCTCAGGTATACCCCTGGTATACCTCAGGTATACCCCTGGTATACCTCAGGTATACCCCTGGTATACCTCAGGTATACCCCTGGTATACCTCTGGTATACCTCTGGTATACCTCTGGTATACCCCTGGTATACCTCAGGTATACCCCTGGTATACCTCAGGTATACCCCTGGTATACCTCTGGTATACCCCTGGTATACCTCTGGTATACCCCTGGTATACCTCTGGTATACCCCTGGTATACCTCTGGTATACCCCTGGTATACCTCTGGTATACCCCTGGTATACCTCTGGTATACCCCTGGTATACCTCAGGTATACCCCTGGTATACCTCAGGTATGCCTCTGGTATACCTCAGGTATACCCCTGGTATACCTCTGGTATACCTCTGGTATACCCCTGGTATACCTCTGGTATACCCCTGTATACCTCTGGTATACCCCTGGTATACCTCTGGTATACCCCTGGTATACCTCAGGTATACCCCTGGTATACCTCTGGTATACCCCTGGTATACCTCAGGTATACCCCTGGTATACCTCAGGTATACCCCTGGTATACCTCAGGTATACCCCTGGTATACCTCTGGTATACCCCTGGTATACCTCTGGTATACCCCTGGTATACCTCTGGTATACCCCTGGTATACCTCTGGTATACCCCTGGTATACCTCTGGTATACCCCTGGTATACCTCTGGTATACCCCAAATTGGAATAACACAAGAGTTTGATTCTCAGTATCTCAGTAACACCTCACTCACAAGAGTCTTGGTACCCTTACACTGGCTGATTTAAAAACGAGCCGTACGGGTTTAGCGCCTGCTCTTTTCTTTGGGGGGGGTGAAGACCCTTGTGGGTGAGATGTTGAAATTTTTTAGGCATAAATTTTTTTTTTTTTTTAAAAATCAGCGATCGTGGGGGGTATAGGGTAGGCCTATACACTGGGGTACATGGTAGGCCTATACACTGGAGTACATGGTAGGCCTATACACCAAGGGGTACAGGGTAGGCCTATACACCAAGGGGTACAGGGTAGGCCTATACACCGAGGGGTATAGAACAAGCCTATACACCGAGGGGCACAGAATAAGCCTATACACCGAGGGGCACAGAATAAGCCTATACACCGAGGGGTACAGAACAAGCCTATACACCGAGGGGCACAGAATAAGCCTATACACCGAGGGGTACAGAACAAGTCTATACACCGAGGGGTACAGAACAAGCCTATACACCGAGGGGTACAGAACAAGTCTATACACCGAGGGGTACAGAACAAGCCTATACACCGAGGGGCACAGAATAAGCCTGTACACCGAGGGGTACAGAACAAGCCTATACACCGAGGGGTACAGAACAAGCCTATACACCGAGGGGTACAGAACAAGTCTATACACCGAGGGGTACAGAACAAGTCTATACACCGAGGGGTACAGAACAAGCCTATACACCGAGGGGTACAGAACAAGTCTATACACCGAGGGGTACAGAACAAGTCTATACACCGAGGGGTACAGAACAAGCCTATACACCGAGGGGTACAGAACAAGCCTATACACCGAGGGGTACAGAACAAGCCTATACACCGAGGGGTACAGAACAAGTCTATACACCGAGGGGTACAGAACAAGTCTATACACCGAGGGGTACAGAACAAGCCTATACACCGAGGGGTACAGAACAAGTCTATACACCGAGGGGTACAGAACAAGTCTATACACCGAGGGGTACAGAACAAGCCTATACACCGAGGGGTACAGAACAAGTCTATACACCGAGGGGTACAGAACAAGCCTATACACCGAGGGGTACAGAACAAGTCTATACACCGAGGGGTACAGAACAAGTCTATACACCGAGGGGTACAGAACAAGCCTATACACCGAGGGGTACAGAACAAGCCTATACACCGAGGGGTACAGAACAAGCCTATATACCGAGGGGTACAGAACAAGCCTATACACCGAGGGGTACAGAACAAGCCTATACACCGAGGGGTACAGAACAAGCCTATACACCGAGGGGTACAGAACAAGCCTATATACCGAGGGGTACAGAACAAGCCTATACACCGAGGGGTACAGAACAAGCCTATACACCGAGGGGTACAGAACAAGCCTATACACCGAGGGGTACAGACGCATACAACAGGGGGTGGGGGGGGAAGGCGGCTAATACACTCTCCAAACATACAGTTATAAGTAGCAATAACAGGCGTGTTCTCCCAGATACACCGTGTGTACACACACGTGTTCCCCCACAAACACCGTGTGTACACAACACTCTAAGTGAAATGGACGATATTTTCTGCCACACCGTATATGTACAAATCTATCGTAACAGTTGCCACAGGGTATCGTTCACTTCCACATCGTCTCGTTATCTTTGTGCTAAGTTCGTTGGTCACTGCGATACTTGCGAAGTGGAACAGATGGGCGAGGCTGGATATCTAAAGGGTCGTTGAAGCATTGTATGAGGGCCACAGTGGCCCATGTGGGGCCCCTGGGTTAGTGGCCCCATGTGGAGCCACTGGTTAGTGGCCCCATGTGGAGCCACTGGGTTAGTGACCCCATGAGGAGCTCCTGGGTTAGTGACCCCATGAGGAGCTCCTGGGTTAGTGGCCCCATGTGGAGCCACTGGTTAGTGACCCCATGAGGAGCTCCTGGGTTAGTGGCCCCATGTGGAGCCACTGGTTAGTGACCCCATGAGGAATTCTTGGGTTAGTGACCCCATGAGGAGTTCCTGCGTTAGTGGCCCCATGTGGAGCCACTGGGTTATTGACCCCTTGAGGAGCTCCTGGGTTAGTGACCCCATGAGGAGCTCCTGGGTTAGTGGCCCCATGTGGAGCCACTGGTTAGTGGCCCCATGAGGAGCTCCTGGGCTAGTGGCCCCATGTGGAGCCACTGGTTAGTGGCCCCATGAGGAGCTCCTGGGTTAGTGACCCCATGAGGAGCTCCTGGGTTAGTGACCCCATGAGGAGCTCCTGGGTTAGTGGCCCATGGGGGCCCCTGGGTTAGTGGCCCCCAAGCAGGGATTGTATATAGAGGGGGGTTCCCAAAAACCATGGCTCCTAAACCATGGTTTGAGTCATAAGGGTAAATTCCAGCTTACCGAATTATTTATTTTTGGAACTGACTGTTTTTCCCAGAATATATAAAGGTCTAATAAAAATGTATGTATGAAAATAACAGAACCACACTGTCTCTGGTCACGTAACTGTTGGTGGGCGGCGGTGGGCGGCGGCGGTGGGCGGCGGTGGTGGGCGGCCGCCGTCCGTGTCGAAGCCCTCCTGATGATTGTCGGTAGGGTGGAGTTGGCGGGGGAGGGTGGTTAGGGCGGCTAGGCACGGGCGGACTGGTCCACCCTTGGTCTAGGACCTTTTGAACTCGTCCAAGAGAGGAAATCACAGCCGGACGAGAGCCTGGTCTACCTGCAGGAGGGAGCCTGGTCTAGGGACCGCAGAAGACCCTCTAGACCGCTTGCAGGTATGGTCTAGGAGGGACCTTGGAGGCTAGGACCCAGACCAGTCACAGGTCTGGTCTAGAACGGTACCAAACCAGTCACAGGTGTGGTCTAGAGCGGGTCTCCTGGCCAAACAGCCTCTCTATTTTTGCTGTACACCACCTCCTGTGAGTGCTGTTCAGGGCCGCACGGTCACATACTGTACAGCTCCTGGCCTCCTGATGTATCCTGAGACTGCTGTTGAGACTGTTGCTGTTGCTGCTGTTGTTGCAGCTGTCGGCGTAAATTATCATTCTCCCTCACCGCCTTCTCCAACTGTTTTTTCATGTTCTCCATGTCGTGTCTGATGGAAGCGTTCTCCGTCTTGAACATACTGTTCTGCTGACTAAGACGGCTGGCCTCCGCTTGGATCCTCTGGTTCTCGTTCTGCAGAGTTCTGTTAACTGTCTCTAACTCCATCTTGTAGTTCTGGCGCTTGGTTCTGCAGCTCTGGGCGTAGCCCCGGTTCTTCAAGGTCCGCCGTTTCTGTTTGAACTTCGTCTGCAGGTCTTTGGACATGTTGTGGAGGCGTCTGTTGAGTTCGCGGACGGAGAGAGTCACCAACTCTTCGTCAGATATGTAGACAGACCCAGGATGCTGCATGGTCTGTAACCCCATCTGACAGGTGGACTGGTCTACTGGGGTCTTTCCTGGGTGTGCCAGAGGGTTCAGTGTGCGCTGTTGGGCCATTCCTGCTTCCCATTTGCGGTCTAACATCCACGACTGCGCCTCCAGCTGGTCGCCACCGCACTGCGGGCCAGGCCGCAAGTCCAGTGGCTCGTGCATGTAGCGGTTGTAAGTCCACATTTCTTCCATGAGGGAGTGTTGCTGCATACCCTGCAGGTGCGGTGAAGGGGGCAGGGAGCCCGTGGTAGGGGATGACCCTGGCGGGGTATCAGGGGGAGTCCCTGGCACTTGCGACTGTGGCTTACCCTGCGGTGTGGGCACTACTCCGATACCGCCAGGATTGTGGTGATGGTGGTAGTGGTGGTGATGGTTCATCCAGGCATTCGTAGCAGCCATGTTGGGCATATGAGGAGCCATCATATGGGAGTGAACACGGCCCATACCCATGCCCATGCCGTGGAGCTCCTTGTGCTCCTTGATGCCCATGACATCGTCCAAAGGTTCCAGCATAAAATCTGCAACATACTCACTCGCTAGATTTTCGTCTGCCATCTTCAGATGAGTTGCATTACAAGCGGGAATGCCCAACAGATGGGTAGGGTCGTCAGGGCCACTGCCCGCCTGCCTCCACCCGGGCACTGTCCCCGTTGGCACTGACACTGTTCCCGTTGATAGCGACACTGCTACCCGTTGGTACTGACGGTATTCTCCTCACAAATAACGGTACTGTAGTTTAAAGTCTGACACTTTCTACTGACACCCTTACAAGCACTGTTCCCTAGAACTCTTCTCACTGTTTGGCCTAACACTGTTATCACTGCATCCACGAGCAGTTCTTGACAGTGCAGTAGTCACTGCCGCTGCTGCTATCCACAATCACTGTACTTATCACTGTCACTAGCCGCTCAACAATGCACTATTCACCGTCCATTCTCATAGCAGTGATACCCACTGGGGCAGTATCCCCGAAAACTAATGCCTCCCTGGGAGTTTGAGAGGGCAGGGTATCCCACCAGCAGACAGGAGAAAGACAGTAGGGGACAGTCAATAGGCAGGAGGCAAGAGACTACCTGTCGACAGGGAGCACAGCCACCTCCTTCGTCAGGATGAAAGGTATCCCCTCAGACAGGATGTCGGGTATCCCTCCAGCAGACGGGGTTAGTATGCGTTGCGGGTATACAGGGCTGCAGGGTATCACTCCTTCAGATAGGCTGCAGGGGTATGCCACCAGCAGACAGGTTTGTAAGCGTGCCTCACACGTCGAAAGCCCCCAGGTGGAGTCGAAGTTGCTCGCTGCAGAGGATGTCTTCGTGAGTTCGAAGGTATAAGAGACTTCGAGGGAACTGCAGGATGTCGCTAGAACTGCAAGAGATCGTTAGAACTGCAATACTTCGAAGGTACTGTGAAGGACACCGAAGGCGCTGAAGAACTTCCAATGGTACTGCGAGACTTCCAAAGGTACTGCGGGTCTTCCAAAGGTACAGGAGGACCTACAAGAGGAAATCCCAGAGGTTTGTGTGTGTGTGTGTGTGAGACGTTCCTCTAGTCGTTCGAGGGCGGCTGGCTGACTGGGTGGCTGGGTGGCTGTGTGGGCGTCGTGACACTGGTGTCACCAAGGGTGGCGTAGTAGTGATGGTGACGGTGGCACCGCCCAGAGTGGCACACAACTTGCGCAGCCCCGCCCACTTGAGACCAAAACGTGACCTTCAACCACATCCGTATCCCCGCGACGTTTCGAACGGAAACGTACCATTACTTCGAGGTTAAAAGGGTTATCAGCCTTCTCCCTATCCTCCTCTTCGAGAAAAAGCAGTAAACGAGAGATAGAACGCAACAAACGAAGCAATAACCGAGAATAGAAACGGAGACCAGAGAGACAGGAATCGTTAGAATGGGCGGGGCTAGCGCCACCCAGAGCACAGGATTGGGCGGCAGGGTGGCCAGTGGGCGGACCACTACATCCCACCTCTAACCCTTCTTGGCCAGCAGGTTTCCACTCCGCCCACCGCCCACATCTCCCCGGCCAATCAACCGCCCGCCCGCTAGCAATAGGGCGCGTCGCCCCCCATGCCGCCCACCGCCCTCCTTCCCTATCTATAATGCATTGATAACCTTACATAACATATATAATGTACACTGCCGCCCATAAATCTCGCATTGGTCATTATAGCAGTTTAATACAGTGAAGTAACCACAGGGGGCGCCGCCCCTCCCCCGCCCACATACCGCCCACGACGCCCACTTACTGCCGCCCCCCGTGTTGTTGCCCCATTTTGCTGCCCCCATGTTGCTGGATATATATTGTGGACCCCTACACTGCCACCCACAATACTGCCACCCACAATACTGCCACCCACAATACTGCCACCCACAATACTGCCACCCACAATACTGCCACCCACAATGCTGCCACTCACAATATTGCCACCCACAATACTGCCACCCACAACAGTCCCACCCACAATACTGCCACCCTCAATACTGCCACTCACAATACTGCCACCCACAATACTGCCACCCACGTTATTGCCACCCACAACAGTGCCACCCACAGCAGTCCCACCCACAATACTGCCACCCACAATACTGCCACTCACAATACTGCCACCCACAATACTGCCACCCACAATATTGCCTCCCATAATACTGCCTCCCACAATATTGCCACCCATAACATTGCCACCCTCAAAACTGCCACCCACAATGCTGCCACAGTCAACACTGCCATCACAATACTGCCATCACAATGCTGCCGCTCATAATACTGCCACCCACAATACTGCCACCCACAATAATGCCACCCACAATACTGCCTCCCACAATTCTGCCACCCACAATACAGCTACCTACAATACAGTCAACCACAATACTGGCTCCCACAATATTGCCACCCAGAATTGTGCCACCCACAATACTGCCACCCAAAATACTGCCACCCACAATACTGCCACCCACAACACTGCCTCTCACAATACTGCCTCCCACAATATTGCCACCCAAAATTGTGCCACCCACAATACTCTCACCCACAATACTGCCACCCACAATACTGCCACCCAAAACACTGCCACCCTCAATACTGCTACCCGCAATACTGCCTCACAGAGTACTGCCACCCACAATATTGCCACCCAGAATTCTGCCACCCACAATACTGTCAGCAACAATAATGCCACCCACAATACTGCCAATCTCAATACTGTCACCCACAATACTGCCACCCACAATACTGTCACCCACAATACTGCCATCCACAATACTGCCACCCACAATACTGTCACCTACAATACTGCCACCCACAATACTGTCACCCACAATACTGCCACCCACAATACTGCCACCCACAATACTGCCACCCTCAATACTGCCACCCACAATACTGTCACCCACAATACTGCCACCCTCAATACTGTCACCCACAATACTGCCACCCTCAATACTGTCACCCTTAATACTGCCACCCACAATACTGCCACCCTCAATACTGCCACCCACAATACTGTCACCCACAATACTGCCACCCACAATACTGTCACCCACAATACTGCCACCCACAATACTGCCACCCACAATACTGCCACCCTCAATACTGTCACCCACAATACTGCCACCCTCAATACTGCCACCCACAATACTGCCACCCACAATACTGTCACCCACAATACTGCCACCCACAATACTGTCACCCACAATACTGCCACCCACAATACTGCCACCCACAATACTGCCACCCTCAATACTGCCACCCACAATACTGTCACCCACAATACTGCCACCCTCAATACTGTCACCCACAATACTGCCACCCTCAATACTGCCACCCACAATACTGTCACCCACAATACTGCCACCCACAATACTGTCACCCACAATACTGCCACCCACAATACTGCCACCCACAATACTGTCACCCACAATACTGCCACCCTCAATACTGCCACCCACAATACTGTCACCCACAATACTGCCACCCACAATACTGTCACCCACAATACTGCCACCCTCAATACTGCCACCCACAATACTGTCACCCACAATACTGCCACCCTCAATACTGCCACCCACAATACTGCCACCCTCAATACTGCCACCAATAATACTGCCTCCTACAATACTGCCACCCACAATAGTGCCTCCCACAATACTGACACCCACAATACTGCCTCCCACAATACTGCCACCCACAATACTGCCACTCACACTACTGCCTCCTACAATACTACCACCCACAATATTACCTCCCACAATACTGCCACCCAAAATACTGCCTCCCACAATACTGCCACACACAATACAGCCACCCAGAATTCTACCACCCACAATACTGCCACCCACAATACTGCCACCCACAATAGAGCCACCCAGAATTCTACCACCCACAATACTGCCACCCACAATACTGCCTCCCTCAATATTGCCTCCCACAATACTGCCACCCACAATACTGCCACCCACGATACTGCCTCCCACAATACTGCCTCCCACAATACTGCCACCCACAAAACTGTCACCCACAATACTGCCTCCCACAATACTGCCACCCACAATACTGTCACCCGCAATACTGCCTCCCACAATACTGCCTCCCACAATACTGCCACCCACAATGCAGCCACCCAGAATTCTGCCACCCACAATACTGCCACCCACAATAATGCCGCCCTCAATACTGGCACCCACAATGCTGCCACCCACAATACTGCCACCCACAATACTGCCACCAACAATACAGCCACCCAAAATTCTGCCACCCACAATACTGCCACCAACAATACTGCCACCCTCAATACTGCCACCCACAATGCTGCCACCCACAATACTGCCACCCACAATACTGCCACCCACAATACACCCACCCAGAATTCTGCCACCCACAATACTGCTTCCCACAATACTGCCACCCTCAATACTGCCACCCACAATACTGCCACCCACAATACTGCAACCCACAATACTGCCTCCCACAATGCTGCCACCCTCAATACTGTCACCCACAATACTGCCACCCACAATACTGCCACCCACAATACTGCCTCGCACAATACTGCCATCCACAATACTGCCACCCTCAATACTGCCACCCACAATGCTGCCACCCACTATACTGCCACCCACAATACTGCCACCCACAATACACCCACCCAGAATTCTGCCACCCATAATACTGCTTCCCACAATACTGCCACCCTCAATACTGCCACCCACAATACTGCCACCTACAATACTGCCACCCACAATACTGCCACCCACAATACACCCACCCAGAATTCTGCCACCCTCAATACTGCTTCCCACAATACTGCCACCCTCAATACTGCCACCCACAATACTGCCACCCACAATACTGCCACCTACAATACTGCCACCTACAATACTGCCACCCACAATACTGCCACCCACAATACACCCACCCAGAATTCTGCCACCACCACGACCACAACGACCAATACTACCATCACTGCCACCACAACCACCATGACCACCACTTCCACCAATATCACCACCACGACCACCACTACCCCCACGACCCCCACGACCACCACGACCACACCGACCACCACTACCACAACGACCACCACTACCACCACTACCACCGCTACCACCACTACGACCACCACTACGACCACACGACCACCACTACCACCACGACAAACACTACCAACACGACCACCACTGCCACCACCAGTACCACCACGACCACCACGACCACCACGACCACCACCACGACCACCACTACCACCACGACCACCACGACCACCACGACCACCACCACGACCACCACGACCACCACTACCTCATTATACCACTACCATCATACACTACCTCATTATACCACTACCATCATACACTACCTCATTATACCACTACCATCATACACACTACCTCATTATACCACTACCATCATACACTACCTCATTATACCACTACCATCATACACACTACCTCATTATACCACTACCATCATACACTACCTCATTATACCACTACCATCTTACACACTACCTCATTATACCACTACCATCATACACTACCTCATTATACCACTACCATCATACACACTACCTCATTATACCACTACCATCATACACTACCTCATTATACCACTACCATCATACACTACCTCATTATACCAATACCATCATACACACTACATCATTATACTACTACCATCATACACTACCTCATTATACCACTACCATCATACACTACCTCATTATACCATTACCATCATACACACTACCTCATTATACCACTACCATCATACACTACCTCATTATACCACTACCATCATACACACTACCTCATTATACCACTACCATCATACACTCTTCTTCATTATACCACTACCATCATACACACTACCGTCATACACACTACCTCATTATACCACTACCATCATACACTACCTCATTATACCACTACCATCATACACACTACCTCATTATACCACTACCATCATACACTACCTCATTATACCACTACCATCATACACACTACCTCATTATACAACTACCATCATACACACTACCTAATTATACCACTACCATCATACACACTACCTCATTATACCACTACCATCATACACTACCTCATTATACCACTACCATCATACACACTACCTCATTATACCACTACCATCATACACTCTTCTTCATTATACCACTACCATCATACACACTACCTCATTATACCACTACCATCATACACTACCTCATTATACCACTACCATCATACACACTACCTCATTATACCACTACCATCATACACTACCTCATTATACCACTACCATCATACACACTACCTCATTATACCACTACCATCATACACTACCTCATTATACCACTACCATCATACACACTACCTCATTATACCACTACCATCATACACACTACCTCATTATACCACTACCATAAAACACTACCTCATTATACCACTACCATCATACACACTACCTCATTATACCACTACCATCATACACTACCTCATTATACCACTACCACCATACACACTACCTCATTATACCACTACCATCATACACACTACCTCATTATACCACTACCATCATACACTCTTCTTCATTATACCACTACCATCATACACTACCTCATTATACCACTACCATCATACACTACCTCATTATACCACTACCATCATACACTCTTCTTCATTATACCCCTACCATCATACACTACCTCATTATACCACTACCATCATACACACTACCTCATTATACCACTACCATCATACACTACCTCATTATACCACTACCATCATACACACTACCTCATTATACCACTACCATCATACACTACCTCATTATACAACTACCATCATACACACTACCTCATTATACCACTACCATCATACACACTACCTCATTATACCACTACCATCATACACTCTTCTTCATTATACCACTACCATCATACACTACCTCATTATACCACTACCATCATACACACTACCTCATTATACCACTACCATCATACACACTACCTCATTATACCACTACCATTATACACACTACCTCAGTATACCACTACCATCATACACTACCTCATTATACCACTACCATCATACACACTACCTCATTATACCACTACCATCATACACACTACCTCATTATACCACTACCATCATACACTACCTCATTATACCACTACCATCATACACTCTTCTTCATTATACCACTACCATCATACACTACCTCATTATACGACTACCATCATACACACTACCTCATTATACCACTACCATCATACACACTACCTCATTATACCACTACCATCATACACACTACCTCATTATACCACTACCATCATACACACTACCTCATTATACGACTACCATCATACACACTACCTCATTATACCACTACCATCATACACACTACCTCATTATACCACTACCATCATACACACTACCTCATTATACCACTACCATCATACACACTACCTCATTATACCACTACCATCATACACTACCTCATTATACCACTACCATCATACACACTACCTCATTATATCACTACCATCATACACTACCTCATTATACCACTACCATCATACACACTACCTCATTATACCACTACCATCATACACTCTACCTCATTATACCACTACCATCATACACACTTCCTCATTATACCACTACCATCATACACACTACCTCATTATACCACTACCATCATGCACTCTACCTCATTATGCCACTACCATCATACACACTACTTCATTATACCACTCCGATCATACACTCTACCTCATTATACCACTAACATCATACACACTACCTCATTATACCACTACCATCATACACACTACCTCATTATACCACTACCATCATACACTCTACCTCATTATACCACTACCATCATACACACTACCTCATTATACCACTACTATCATACACTCTACCTCATTATACCACTACCATCATACACTACCTCATTATACCACTACCATCATACACACTACCTCATTATACCACTACCATCATACACTCTACCTCATTATACCACTACCATCATACACACTACCTCATTATACCACTACTATCATACACTCTACCTCATTATACCACTACCATCATACACACTACCTCATTATACCACTACCATCATACACACTACCTCATTATACCACTACCATCATACACACTACCTCATTATACCACTACCATCATACACACTACCTCATTATACCACTACCATCATACACTCTACCTCATTATACCACTACCATCATACACACTACCTCATTATACCACTACCATCATACACACTACCTCATTATACCACTACCATCATACACACTACCTCATTATACCACTACCATCATACACTCTACGTCATTATACCACTACCATCATACACACTACCTCATTATACCACTACCATCATACACACTACCTCATTATACCACTACCATCATGCACTCTACCTCATTATACCACTACCATCATACACACTACCTCATTATACCACTCCCATCATACACTCTACCTCATTATACCACTACCATCATACACACTACCTCATTATACCACTACCATCATACACACTACCTCCTTATACCACTACCATCATACACTCTACCTCATTATACAACTACCATCATACACACTACCTCATTATACCACTACTATCATACACTCTACCTCATTCTACCACTACCATCATACACACTACCTCATTATACCACTACCATCATACACACTACCTCATCATACCACTACCATCATACACACTACCTCATTATACCACTACCATCATACACACTATCTCATTATACCACTACCATCATACACTCTACCTCATTATACCACTACCATCATGCACACTACCTCATTATACCACTACCATCATACACACTACCTCATTATACCACTACCATCATACACACTACCTCATTATACCACTACCATCATACACTCTTCTTCATTATACCACTACCATCATACACTCTACCTCATTATACCACTACCGTCATACACACTACCTCATTATACCACTACCGTCATACACACTACCTCATTATACCACTACCATCATACACTACCTCATTATACCACTGCCATCATACACTCTACCTCATTATACCACTACCATCATACACACTACCTCATTAAACCACTACCATCATACACACTACCTCATTATACCACTACCGTCATACACAATACCTCATTATACCACTACCATCATACACACTACCTCATTATACCACTACCATCATACACTACCTCATTATACCACTACCATCATACACACTACCTCATTATACCACTACCATCATACACACTACCTCATTATACCACTACCACCATACACACTACCTCATTATACCACTACCATCATGCACACTACCTCATTATACCACTATCATCATACACTCTTCTTCATTATACCACTACCATCATACACTCTACCTCATTATACCACTACCGTCATACACACTACCTCATTATACCACTACCGTCATACACACTACCTCATTATACCACTACCATCATACACTACCTCATTATACCACTGCCATCATACACACTACCTCATTATACCACTACCATCATACACACTACCTCATTATACCACTACCATCATACACACTACCTCATTATACCACTACCATCATACACACTACCTCAGTATACCACTACCATCATACACACTACCTCATTATACCACTACCATCATACACTCTTCATTATACCACTACCATCATACACACTACCTCATTATACCACTACCGTCATACACAATACCTCATTATACCACTACCGTCATACACACTACCTCATTATACCACTACCATCATACACTACCTCATTATACCACTACCATCATACACACTACCTCATTATACCACTACCATCATACACACTACCTCATTATACCACTACCATCATACACTACCTCATTATACCACTACCATCATTCACACTACCTCATTATACCACTACCGTCATACTCACTACCTCATTATACCACTACCATCATACACTACCTCATTATACCACTACCATCATTCACACTACCTCATTATACCACTACCATCATACACACTACCTCATTATACCACTACCGTCATACACACTACCTCATTATACCACTACCATCATACACTACCTCATTATACCACTACCATCATTCACACTACCTCATTATACCACTACCATCATACACACTACCTCATTATACCACTACCATCATACACTACCTCATTATACCACTACCATCATACACTCTTCTTCATTATACCACTACCATCATACACTACCTCATTATACCACTACCATCATACACTCTTCTTCATTATACCACTACCATCATACACACTACCTCATTATACGACTACCATCATACACTACCTCATTATGCCACTACCTTCATACACTACCTCATTATACCACTACCATCATACACACTACCTCATTATACCACTACCATCATACACACTACCTCATTATACCACTTCCATCATACACACTATCTCATTATACCACTTCCATCATACACACTACCTCATTATACCACTACCATCATACATTACCTCATTATACCACTACCATCATACACACTACCTCATTATACCACTACCATCCTACACACTACCTCATTATACCACTACCATCATTCACACTGCCTCATTATACCACTACCATCATACACTACCTCATTATACCACTACCATCATACACTACCTCATTATACCACTACCATCATACACACTACCTCATTATACCACTACCATCATACACACTACCTCATTATACCACTACCATCATACACACTACCTCATTATACCACTACCATCATACACTACCTCATTATACCACTACCATCATACACTACCTCATTATACCACTACCATCATACACTACCTCATTATACCACTACCATCATACACTACCTCATTATACCACTACCATCATTCACACTACCTCATTATACCACTACCATCATACACACTACCTCATTATACCACTACCATCATACACTACCTCATTATACTACTACCATCATACACTACCTCATTATACCACTACCATCATACACTACCTCATTATACCACTACCATCATACACTACCTCATTATACCACTACCATCATACACTACCTCATTATACAACTACCATCATACACTACCTCATTATACCACTACCATCATACACTACCTCATTATACCACTACCATCATACACTACCTCATTATACCACTACCATCATACACTACCTCATTATACCACTACCATCATACACTACCTCATTATACCACTACCATCATACACTACCTCATTATACCACTACCATCATACACACTACCTCATTATACCACTACCATCATACACACTACCTCATTATACCACTACCATCATACACTACCTCATTATACCACTACCATCATACACTACCTCATTATACCACTACCATCATACACTACCTCATTATACCACTACCATCATACACACTACCTCATTATACCACTACCATCATACACTACCTCATTATACCACTACCATCATACACTACCTCATTATACCACTACCATCATACACTACCTCATTATACCACTACCATCATACACACTACCTCATTATACTACTACCATCATACACTACCTCATTATACCACTACCATCATACACACTACCTCATTATACCACTACCATCATACACTACCTCATTATACCACTACCATCATACACACTACCTCATTATACCACTACCATCATACACTACCTCATTATACCACTACCATCATACACTACCTCATTATACCACTACCATCATACACTACCTCATTATACCCTACCATCATACACTACCTCATTATACCACTACCATCATACACTACCTCATTATACCAATACCATCATACACTACCTCATTATACCACTACCATCATACACTACCTCATTATACCACTACCATCATACACTACCTCATTATACCACTACCATCATACACTACCTCATTATACCACTACCATCATACACTACCTCATTATACCACTACCATCATACACTACCTCATTATACCACTACCATCATACACTACCTCATTATACCACTACCATCATACACTACCTCATTATACCACTACCATCATACACTCTTCTTCATTATACCAATACCATCATACACTCTTCTTCATTATACCACTACCATCATACACTACCTCATTATACCACTACCATCATACACTACCTCATTATACCACTACCATCATACACTACCTCATTATACCACTACCATCATACACTACCTCATTATACCACTACCATCATACACTACCTCATTATACCACTACCATCATACACTCTTCTTCATTATACCACTACCATCATACACTACCTCATTATACCACTACCATCATACACTACCTCATTATACCACTACCATCATACACTACCTCATTATACCACTACCATCATACACTCTTCTTCATTATACCACTACCATCATACACTACCTCATTATACCACTACCATCATACACTACCTCATTATACCACTACCATCATACACTACCTCATTATACCACTACCATCATACACTACCTCATTATACCACTACCATCATACACTACCTCATTATACCACTACCATCATACACTACCTCATTATACCACTACCATCATACACTCTTCTTCATTATACCACTACCATCATACACTACCTCATTATACCACTACCATCATACACTACCTCATTATACCACTACCATCATACACTACCTCATTATACCACTACCATCATACACACTACCTCATTATACCACTACCATCATACACTACCTCATTATACCACTACCATCATACATACACTACCTCATTATACCACTACCATCATACACTACCTCATTATACCACTACCATCATACACTACATCATACCACTACCTCATACACACTACCTCATTATACCACTACCATCATACACTACCTCATTATACCACTACCATCATACACTACCTCATTATACCACAACCATCATACACTACTCATTATCATTATACCTCTACCATCATACTCTACCTCATTATACCACTACCATCATACACTACCTCATTATACCACTACCATCATACACTACCTCATTATACCACTACCATCATACACTACCTCATTATACCACTACCATCATACACTACCTCATTATACCACTACCATCATACACTACCTCATTATACCACTACCATCATACACTACCTCATTATACCACTACCATCATACACTACCTCATTATACCACTACCGTCATACACTACCTCATTATACCACTACCATCATACACTACCTCATTATACCACTACCATCATACACTACCTCATTATACCACTACCATCATACACTACCTCATTATACCACTACCATCATACACTACCTCATTATACCACTACCATCATACACTACCTCATTATACCACTACCATCATACACTACCTCATTATACCACTACCATCATACACTACCTCATTATACCACTACCATCATACACTACCTCATTATACCACTACCATCATACACTACCTCATTATACCACTACCATCATACACTACCTCATTATACCACTACCATCATACACTACCTCATTATACCACTACCATCATACACTACCTCATTATACCACTACCATCATACACTACCTCATTATACCACTACCATCATACACTACCTCATTATACCACTACCATCATACACTACCTCATTATACCACTACCATCATACACTACCTCATTATACCACTACCATCATACACTACCTCATTATACCACTACCATCATACACTACCTCATTATACCACTACCATCATACACTACCTCATTATACCACTACCATCATACACTCATCATCTACCTCATTATACCACTACCATCATACACTACCTCATTATACCACTACCATCATACACTCTTCTTCATTATACCACTACCATCATACACTACCTCATTATACCACTACCATCATACACTACCTCATTATACCACTACCATCATACACTACCTCATTATACCACTACCATCATACACTACCTCATTATACCACTACCATCATACACTCTACCTCATTATACCACTACCATCATACACTACCTCATTATACCACTACCATCATACACTACCTCATTATACCACTACCATCATACATTATACCACTACCTCACCTCATTATACCACTACCACCATACACTACCTCCCACTACCACCATACACTACCTCCCACTACCATCATACACACTACCTCATTATACCACTACTACCATCATACACTACCTCATTATACCACTACCATCATACACTACCTCATTATACCACTACCATCATACACTACCTCATTATACCACTACCATCATACACTACCTCATTATACCACTACCATCATACACTCTTCTTCATTATACCACTACCATCATACACTACCTCATTATACCACTACCATCATACACTACCTCATTATACCACTACCATCATACACTACCTCATTATACCACTACCATCATACACTACCTCATTATACCACTACCATCATACACTCTTCTTCATTATACCACTACCATCATACACTACCTCATTATACCACTACCATCATACACTACCTCATTATACCACTACCATCATACACACTACCTCATTATACCACTACCATCGTACACACTACCTCATTATACCACTACCATCATACACTACCTCATTATACCACTACCATCATACACTACCTCATTATACCACTACCATCATACACACTACCTCATTATACCACTACCATCATACACTACCTCATTATACCACTACCATCATACACTACCTCATTATACCACTACCATCATACACACTACCTCATTATACCACTACCATCATACACTACCTCATTATACCACTACCATCATACACTACCTCATTATACCACTACCATCATACACTACCTCATTATACCACTACCATCATACACTACCTCATTATACCACTACCATCATACACTACCTCATTATACCACTACCATCATACACACTACCTCATTATACCACTACCATCATACACTACCTCATTATACCACTACCATCATACACACTACCTCATTATACCACTACCATCATACACTACCTCATTATACCACTACCATCATACACACTACTTTCCAATATCTTAACTTTCTCTCTTACTCCCATAGGACTTTCTGTGTATACCTTCTGCAAGTATACTCCAGGTATACTTAAGGTATACCTCCTTAACCGCTAGTAAATATTGATGTACGAGTGTTGCCTCTTTAAGCTTACTATGGAATCTGTCCATTAATATTTTATTTAAGGTTTTGGGACTGATCCCCTCAAAGTTACTGTTTTAAGTCTGATGAGGGACTGACCCCCCTCAAATTTATTCAAGACTGATGAGGGCCTGACCCCCTCAGAGTTACTGTTTTATGCCTTGTGAGGGACTGATCCCCTCAAAGTTACTGCTTTTTGTCTTGTCAGGGACTGATCCCCTCAAAGTTACTGCTTTTTGTCTTGTCAGGGACTGATCCCCTCAAAGTTACTGCTTTTTGTCTTGTCAGGGACTGATCCCCTCAAAGTTACTGCTTTTTGTCTTGTCAGGGACTGATCCCCTCAAAGTTACTGCTTTTTGTCTTGTCAGGGACTGATCCCCTCAAAGTTACTACTTTTTGTCTTGTAAGGGACTGATCCCCTCAAAGTTACTGCTTTATGTCTTGTAAGGGACTGATCCCCTCAAAGTTACTGCTTTATGTCTTGTGAGGGACTGATCCCCTCAAAGTTACTGCTTTATGTCTTGTGAGGGACTGATCCCCTCAAAGTTACTGCTTTATGTCTTGTGAGGGACTGATCCCCTCAAAGTTACTGCTTTATGTCTTGTGAGGGACTGATCCCCTCAAAGTTACTGCTTTAAGCCTGATGAGGGACTGACCCCCCTCAAATTTATTCAAGACTGATGAGGGACTGATCGCCCTCTGCTTTATCCTATTTCTTGCTGTCTTGCCGTTCTTCTCCCTACTCTTGTCTCACCCTTTCTCTCTCCCTTCTTTCTGACCCTTTCTTCCAGGAGGATCTGCCTGCTGGGAAATTGATCCTAGGATTAGCGTAATCAGGCGTGAGAATTCCCTGGTGTGGTGGGTGGTGGTGGGTTGTGGGTGGTGGTGGTGGGTGGTGGTGGGTGGTGGGTTATGGTTGTGGGTGGTGGTGGTGGGTGGTGTTGTGGTGGTGGG
Source organism: Cherax quadricarinatus (assembly GCF_038502225.1). Classification (NCBI taxonomy): domain Eukaryota; kingdom Metazoa; phylum Arthropoda; class Malacostraca; order Decapoda; family Parastacidae; genus Cherax; species Cherax quadricarinatus. The sequence continues at coordinate 29,780 of NW_027195292.1, forward strand.
TGGTGGTGGTGGTTGGTGGTGGGTGGTGGTGGTGGGTGGTGGTGGTGGGTGGTTGTGGTGGTGGGTGGTGGTGGTGGGTGGTGGTGGGTGGTGGTGGTGGGTGGTGGTGGCTGGTGGTAGTGGATGGTTGAGGGTGGTGGGTGGTGGGTGGTTGGTGGTGGTGGTGGTGGTGGTGGGTGGTGGTGATGGTGGGTGGTGGTTGGTGGTAGTCGATGGTTGTGGGTGGTGGGTGGTGGGTGGTGGGTGGTGGGTGGTGGGTGGTGGTGATGGGTGGTGGTGGGTGGTGGTGGATGGTGATGGGTGGTGGTGCATGGTGGGTGGTGGTAGGTGGTTGTGGATGGTGGTGGGTGGTGGTGGGTGGTGGGTGGTGGTGGTGGGTGGTGGTGGGTGGTGATGGGTTGTGGTGGGTGGTGGTGGGTGGTTATAGGTTGTAGTGGGTGTTGATGGGTGGTGATGGGTGGTGGTGGTGTGTGGTTAGTGACGATGGGTGGTGGTGGGTGGTGGGCAGTGGGTGGTGGGTGTTGTTGGGTGGTGGGAGGTGGTTGATTGTGGTGTTAGGTGGATAGTGGGTGGAGGTGGTAAGTGGTGGGTGGCAGGTGGAGGTGGTGGGTGGGGAATCTTCAGCAGCTTCAGGTTCAGGTACATCTGCCATGGGGAACCAGACTCAGGTCACCAGCAACAACATACAACCACAACATACAACCACAACATACAACCACAACATACAACCACAACATACAACCACAACATACAACCACAACATACAACCACAACATACAACCACAACATACAACCACAACATACAACCACAACATACAACCACAACATACAACCACAACATACAACCACAACATACAACCACAACATACAACACAATATATACCAACAACATACTTAACATATAACAATACAATATATTCATTCAATATACAAATTAACTACAATACATAAATTCAACCAATATATAAATTCACAATATAGCAAATTCATAAGATATAAACTTACAAGATATAAATTCACCAACATATATTCACTACATACAACCTACAATATACAACCTCACATACAATAAATTCACAATATATAACTACAATACATATAAATTCACAATACATAATTACAATACACCAATTCACAAATATAACATTCAATAGACCACAACTACAATCATACAACTAACCATATCAAATTCCACAATATATAAATTACTACAGCATACAATTCACAAGACATATATTCACCACATATAAATTCACATATAACAATTCACAATATATATTCAACCTACATACACTACAAAGACATACAACGCAATGATCTAAACTTAAGGCCAAGATTCAAACCAATACATAATTCCACACATACAACCACAACATACAACTACAACATACAAGCCTGCCAACATACAACCTGGACATAGGCAAACCACAACATACAACCACAACATACAACCACAACATACAACCACAACATACAACCACAACATACAACCACAACATACAACCACAATAATTTCCTGGGAACATGATAGCTAACATGGATTTGAACCTGAATGTATAAAGAACAAGTTCAGTGCTATGCTAGAGACATCGTGCAGCTAGCACCAACAGGATAGTTGATCAGGCCCATGGGGGCATTGACCATTGGACGACCCTCCATGTAGATCACCAGGCAAAGGTGTGGTTAAAACACATTCCATTAAGAAAGTAAGATGTAGATCAGAAAAGGAGAAATGGTCCCTCTACGGGCAAAGACAAAGAATCACAGACCTTATCAAAGTCACCAGACTTTGAAGAATTGGAAAATACTGAGTTTAAACTGCATGATTCTGAGTAATGGGAAGATAGGCGTGATAGGTCGTAAAATGAATTGTAAGAAAGCCTATATAATTATTCAAGTAGCCAGATCCACGAAAACCACGTCCAGTAATAGTGTTGTGTAACGAAGAGCAGTGAGGTGCTCTACTGTGTAGTGCTCTACTGTGTAGTGCTCTACTGTGTAGTGCTCTACTGTGTAGTGCTCTACTGTGTAGTGCTCTACTGTGTAGTGCTCTACTGTGTAGTGCTCTACTGCAGTGCCCTCTTCTGGTCCCCAGTGCTCCCCACCTGTGTAGTGCCTCTACCTGTGAGTGCTCCCCTTCTGCAGTGCTCACTGTGCAGTGCTCTGTGTAGTGCTTCACCTGTGTAGTGCTCACTGTGCAGTGCTTCCTACTGCAGTGCCTCACTGTGTAGTGCTCCTTCCTGTAGTGCCTCACTGTGTAGTGCTCTCCACTGTGAGTGCCTCCCCACTGTGCAGTGCTCATCAGCAGTGCCCCTTCCACTGTAGTGCCTCACTGGTGCAGTGCACTGCGCGTAGTGCTCCCCACTGCGTAGTGCTCACTGTAGTGCTCACTGCGTAGCGCTCCACCGGTGCAGGTGCGCCCACCGCCTTGCAGCGCCTCTACCGTGCGCACTGTGTGAACTCACCGCGCTAGTGCCTCACTGCAGTGTCCCCACTCAGGCAGTGCTCACTGCGTAGTGCTCACTGTGCAGCGCTCACCGTGCAGCGCCTCCCCACTGTGAAGTGCTCCCACAGTGTAGTGCTCACTGTGTAGCGCCCCACTGCAGCAGTGCTCCACTGCAGTAGTCTCTACTGTGCCAGTGCCCCACTGTGTAGTGCTCCCACTGCAGTGCTCCCACTTGTAGTGCTCCACTGCGTAGTGCCCCACTGTGCAGCCCCCGCTCCACTGCAGCGCCCCCACGTGCAGTGAGTCCTTCTGTGCCCAGTGCCTCCCCACTGTGCAGTGCTCACTGTGCACTGCCTCCCCACTGTGTCAGTGCCTCACTGTGCAGTGCTCACTGTGTAGTGCCTCCCCAATGTGCAGTGCTCACCTGCAGTGCCTCACTGTGTAGTGCCTCACTGGTGCAGTGCTCTTCCTGAGCAGTGCCTCACTGCAGTAGGCTCCCACTGTGTAGTGTTCCCCACTGTGCAGTGCTCTACTGCAGTATGCCTCCACTGTGTAGTGCTCCCCCACTGTGCAGTGCCTCACTGTGTAGTGCTCCTTCTGTGTAGTGCCTCACTAATGTAGTGCTCCTTCTGTGTAGTGCTCACTGTGCAGTGCCTCACTGCGTAGTGCCTCACTGTGTAGTGCCCCTCTGTGCAGTGCTGCCTCACTGCAGTGCCTCACTGTGCAGTGCCTCTACTGCAGTGCCCCACTGCTGTAGTGCCCTTCTGTGTAGTGCCTCCACTGTGCAGTACTCCTTACTGTGCAGTGCCCCTCACTGCAGTGCCTCTTACTGTGTAGTGCCTCACTGCGTAAGCCGCCCCACTGTGTAGTGCCTCACCTGTTTAGTGCTCTACTGTCAGTGCGCCCCTACCGTGCAGTGCTCTACTGTGCAGTGCCTCCCCTACTCCGTGCAGTGCTCTACTGTTTAGTGCTCCACTGTGTAGTGCCTCACTGCCAGTGCCTCACCTGTGTAGTGCCTCACCGTGCCAGTGCCTCACTGCAGTGCTCCTCACTGTGCAAGTCCTCACTGTGTAGTGCTGTGCTTTGGGTGCTCTTCTTGTAGTGCCTCACTGTGCAGTGCCTCACTGTGCAGTGCTCCCCACTGTGTAGTGCCTCACTGTCAGTGCACTCGTGTAGTGCTCCCCACTGCGTAGTGCTCTACTGTGCAGTGCCTCTACTGTGAGTGCTCCACTGTAGTGCCCCGCTTCTGTGCCCAAGTGCTCTACTGTATGTCCCCACTGCAGTGCTCTCACCGTGCAGTGCCTCACTGCGTAGTCGCTCACTGTAAGTTGCCTCACCTGTGCAGTGCCCCACCTGTGTAGTGCTCCTGCTGCAGTGCCTACCGTGCAGTGCTCCACGTGCAACTGTGTAGTGCTCTACTGTGTAGTGCTCTACTGTGTAGTGCTCTACTGTGTAGTGCTCTACTGTGTAGTGCTCTACTGTGTAGTGCTCTACTGTGTAGTGCTCTACTGTGTAGTGCTCTACTGTGTAGTGCTCTACTGTGTAGTTGTCTACTGTGTAGTTGTCTACTGTGTAGTGCTCTACTGTGTAGTTGTCTACTGTGTAGTGCTCTACTGTGTAGTTGTCTACTGTGTAGTTGTCTACTGTGTAGTGCTCTACTGTGTAGTGCTCTACTGTGTAGTTGTCTACTGTGTAGTGCTCTACTGTGTAGTTGTCTACTGTGTAGTGGTCTACTGTGTAGTGCTCTACTGTGTAGTTGTCTACTGTGTAGTGGTCTACTGTGTAGTTGTCTACTGTGTAGTTGTCTACTGTGTAGTGCTCTACTGTGTAGTTGTCTACTGTGTAGTGGTCTACTGTGTAGTGGTCTACTGTGTAGTGCTCTACTGTGTAGTTGTCTACTGTGTAGTGCTCTACTGTGTAGTGCTCTACTGTGTAGTGCTCTACTGTGTAGTGCTCTACTGTGTAGTGCTCTACTGTGTAGTGCTCTACTGTGTAGTTGTCTACTGTGTAGTGCTCTACTGTGTAGTTGTCTACTGTGTAGTGCTCTACTGTGTAGTGCTCTACTGTGTAGTGCTCTACTGTGTAGTGCTCTACTGTGTAGTGCTCTACTGTGTAGTGCTCTACTGTGTAGTGCTCTACTGTGTAGTTGTCTACTGTGTAGTGCTCTACTGTGTAGTGCTCTACTGTGTAGTGCTCTACTGTGTAGTGCTCTACTGTGTAGTGGTCTACTGTGTAGTGGTCTACTGTGTAGTTGTCTACTGTGTAGTGGTCTACTGTGTAGTTGTCTACTGTGTAGTGGTCTACTGTGTAGTGGTCTACTGTGTAGTTCTCCTTTAACTTATTACCACTGGGCTCCTTTAACTTATTACCACTGGGCTCCTTTAACTTATTACCACTGGGCTCCTTTAACTTATTACCACTGGGCTCCTTTAACTTATTACCACTGGGCTCCTTTAACTTATTACCACTGGGCTCCTTTAACTTATTACCACTGGGCTCCTTTAACTTATTACCACTGGGCTCCTTTAACTTATTACCACTGGGCTCCTTTAACTTATTACCACTGGGCTCCTTTAACTTATTACCACTGGGCTCCTTTAACTTATTACCACTGGGCTCCTTTAACTTATTACCACTGGACTCCTTTAACTTATTACCACTGGGCTCCTATAACTTATTACCACTGGGCTCCTTTAACTTATTACCACTGGGCTCCTATAACTTATTACCACTGGGCTCCTTTAACTTATTACTACTGGGCTCCTTTAACTTATTACCACTGGGCTCCTTTAACTTATTACCACTGGGCTCCTTTAACTTATTACCACTGGGCTCCTTTAACTTATTACCACTGGGCTCCTTTAACTTATTACCACTGGGCTCCTTTAACTTATTACCACTGGGCTCCTTTAACTTATTACCACTGGGCTCCTATAACTTATTACCACTGGGCTCCTTTAACTTATTACCACTGGGCTCCTTTAACTTATTACCACTGGGCTCCTTTAACTTATTACCACTGGGCTCCTTTAACTTATTACCACTGGGCTCCTTTAACTTATTACCACTGGGCTCCTTTAACTTATTACCACTGGGCTCCTTTAACTTATTACCACTGGGCTCCTTTAACTTATTACCACTGGGCTCCTTTAACTTATTACCACTGGGCTCCTTTAACTTATTACCACTGGGCTCCTTTAACTTATTACTACTGGGCTCCTTTAACTTATTACCACTGGGCTCCTTTAACTTATTACCACTGGGCTCCTTTAACTTATTACCACTGGGCTCCTTTAACTTATTACCACTGGGCTCCTTTAACTTATTACCACTGGGCTCCTTTAACTTATTACCACTGGGCTCCTTTAACTTATTACCACTGGGCTCCTTTAACTTATTACCACTGGGCTCCTTTAACTTATTACCACTGGGCTCCTTTAACTTATTACCACTGGGCTCCTTTAACTTATTACCACTGGGCTCCTTTAACTTATTACCACTGGGCTCCTTTAACTTATTACCACTGGGCTCCTTTAACTTATTACCACTGGGCTCCTTTAACTTATTACCACTGGGCTCCTTTAACTTATTACCACTGGGCTCCTTTAACTTATTACCACTGGGCTCCTTTAACTTATTACCACTGGGCTCCTTTAACTTATTACCACTGGGCTCCTTTAACTTATTACCACTGGGCTCCTTTAACTTATTACTACTGGGCTCCTTTAACTTATTACCACTGGGCTCCTTTAACTTATTACCACTGGGCTCCTTTAACTTATTACCACTGGGCTCCTTTAACTTATTACCACTGGGCTCCTTTAACTTATTACCACTGGGCTCCTTTAACTTATTACTACTGGGCTCCTTTAACTTATTACCACTGGGCTCCTTTAACTTATTACCACTGGGCTCCTTTAACTTATTACTACTGGGCTCCTTTAACTTATTACTACTGGCTCCTTTAACTTATTACCACTGGGCTCCTTTAACTTATTACGACTGGGCTGGGCTCTTTAACTTATTATTAACTTATTACCACTGGGCTCCTTTAACTTATTACCACTGGGCTCCTTTAACTTATTACTACTGGGCTCCTTTAACTTATTACCACTGGGCTCCATTAACTTATTATCACTGTGCTCCTTTAACTTATTACTACTGGGCTCCTTTAACTTATTACTACTGGGTTCCTTAACTTATTACCACTGGGCTCCTTTAACTTATTGCTACTGGGCTCCTTTAACATATTACTTCTGGGCTCCTTTAACTTATTACTAGTGGGCTCCTTTAACTTATTACCACTGGTCTCCTTTAACTTATTACTACTGGGCTCCTCTAACTTATTACCACTGGGCTCCTTTAACTTATTACTACTGGGCTCCTTTAACTTATTACTACTGGGCTACTTTAACTTATTACTACTGGGCTCCTTTAACTTATTACCACTAGGCTCCTTTAACTTATTACCACTGGGCTCCTTTAACTTATTACCACTGGGCTCCTTTAACTTATTACCACTCTTCTCCTTTAACTTATTACTACTGGGCTCCTTTAGCTTATTACTACTAGGCTCCTTTAACTTATTACTACTGGGTTCCTTAACTTATTACCACTGGGCTCCTTTAACTTATTACTACTGGGCTATTTTAACTTATTACTACTAGGCTCCTTTAACTTATTACTACCTGGCTCCTTTAACTTATTACCACTGGTCTCCTTTAACTTATTACTACTGGGCTCCTCTAACTTATTACCACTGAGCTCCTTTAACTTATTACTACTGGGCTCCTTTAACTTATTACTACTGGGCTACTTTAACTTATTACTACTGGGCTCCTTTAACTTATTACCACTGGCCTCCTTTAACTTATTACTACTGGGCTCCTTTAACTTATTACCACTGGGCTCCTTTAACTTATTACCACTGGGCTCCTTTAACTTATTACTACTGGGCTCCTTTAACTTATTACTACTGGGCTCCTTTAACTTATTACTACTGGGCTCCTTTAACTTATTACCACTAGGCTCCTTTAACTTATTACCACAGGGCTCCTTTAACTTATTACCACTGGGCTCCTTTATCTTATTACCACTGGGCTCCTTTAACTTATTACTCTGGGCTTTAACTTATTACTGGGCTCCTGGGCTCCTTGGGCTCCTTTATCTTATTACCAACTTATTACCACTGGGCTCCTTGAACTTATTACCACTGGGCTCCTTTAACTTATTACCACTAGGCTCCTTTAACTTATTACCACAGGGCTCCTTTTACTTATTACCACTGGGCTCCTTTATCTTATTACCACTGGGCTCCTTTAACTTATTACTACTGGGTTCCTTTAACTTATTACCACTGGGCTCCTTTAACTTATTACCACTAGGGTCCTTTAACTTATTACCACTGGGCTCCTTTAACTTATTACCACTAGGCTCCTTTAACTTATTACCACTGGGCTCCTTTAACTTATTACTACTGGGTTCCTTTAACTTATTACCACTGGGCTCCTTTAACTTATTACCACTAGGCTCCTTTAACTTATTACCACTGGGCTCCTTTAACTTATTACCACTGGGCTCCTTTAACTTATTACTACTGGGCTCCTTTAACTTATTACTACTAGGCTCCTTTAACTTATTACCACAGGGCTCCTTTAACTTATTACCACTGGGCTCCTTTATCTTATTACCACTGGGCTCCTTTATCTTATTACCACTGGGCTCCTTTAACTTTTTACTGCTGGGCTCCTTGAACTTATTACCACTGGGCTCCTTTAACTTATTACCACTAGGCTCCTTTAACTTATTACCACAGGGCTCCTTTAACTTATTACCACTGGGCTCCTTTATCTTATTACCACTGGGCTCCTTTAACTTATTACTGCTGGGCTCCTTGAACTTATTACCACTGGGCTCCTTTAACTTATTTCCACTAGGCTCCTTTAACTTATTACCACTAGGCTTCTTTAACTTATTACCACTAGGCTCCTTTAACTTATTACCACTAGGCTCCTTTAACTTATTACCACTGGGCTCCTTTAACTTATTACCACTAGGCTCCTTTAACTTATTACCACAGGGCTCCTTTAACTTATTACCACTGGGCTCCTTTAACTTATTACCACTAGGCTTCTTTAACTTATTACCACTAGGCTCCTTTAACTTATTACCACTGGGCTCCTTTAACTTATTACCACTGGGCTTCTTTAACTTACTACCACTGGGCTCCTTTAACTTATTGGCACTAGGCTCCTTTAACTTATTACCACTGGGCTCCTTTAACTTATTACCACTGGGCTCCTTTAACTTATTACCACTGGGCTCCTTTAACTTATTACCACTGGGCTCCTTGAACTTATTACCACTACGCTCCTTGAACTTATTACCACTGGGCTCCTTTAACTTATTACCACTGGGCTCCTTTAACTTATTACCACTGGGCTCCTTTAACTTATTACCACTGGGCTCCTTTAACTTATTACTACTGGGCTCCTTTAACTTATTACTACTGGGCTCCTTTAACTTATTACCACAGCGCTCCTTTAACTTATTACCACTGGGCTCCTTTAACTTATTACCACTAGGCTCCTTTAACTTATTACCACAGCGCTCCTTTAACTTATTACCACTAGGCTCCTTTAACTTATTACCACAGGGCTCCTTTAACTTATTACCACTGGGCTCCTTTATCTTATTACCACTGGGCTCCTTTAACTTATTACTACTGGGCTCCTTTAACTTATTACCACTGGGCTCCTTTAACTTATTACCACTGGGCTCCTTTAACTTATTACCACTAGGCTCCTTTAACTTATTACCACAGGGCTCCTTTAACTTATTACCACTGGGCTCCTTTAACTTATTACCACAGGGCTCCTTTAACTTATTACCACTGGGCTCCTTTATCTTATTACCACTGGGCTCCTTTAACTTATTACTACTGGGTTCCTTTAACTTATTACCACTGGGCTCCTTTAACTTATTACCACTAGGGTCCTTTAACTTATTACCACTGGGCTCCTTTAACTTATTACCACTAGGCTCCTTTAACTTATTGCCACTGGGCTCCTTTAACTTATTACTACTCGGTTCCTTTAACTTATTACCACTGGGCTCCTTTAACTTATTACCACTGGGCTCCTTTAACTTATTACCACTGGGCTCCTTTAACTTATTACCACTGGGCTCCTTTAACTTATTACTACTGGGCTCCTTTAACTTATTACTACTAGGCTCCTTTAACTTATTACCACAGGGCTCCTTTAACTTATTACCACTGGGCTCCTTTATCTTATTACCACTGGGTCCTTTAACTTATTACCACTGGGCTCCTTGAACTTATTACCACTGGGCTCCTTGAACTTATTACCACTACGCTCCTTGAACTTATTACCACTGGGCTCCTTGAACTTATTACCACTGGGCTCCTTGAACTTATTACCACTACGCTCCTTGAACTTATTACCACTACGCTCCTTGAACTTATTACCACTGGGCTCCTTTAACTTATTACCACTAGGCTCCTTTAACTTATTACCACTGGGCTCCTTTAACTTATTACCACTAGGCTCCTTTAACTTATTACCACTAGGCTCCTTTAACTTATTACCACTGGGCTCCTTTAACTTATTACCACTGGGCTCCTTTAACTTATTACCACTGGGCTCCTTTAACTTATTACCACTGGGCTCCTTTAACTTATTACCACTAGGCTCCTTTAACTTATTACCACTGGGCTCCTTTAACTTATTACCACTGTGCTCCTTTAACTTATTACCACTGGGCTCCTTTAACTTATTACCACTGGGCTCCTTTAACTTATTACCACTGGGCTCCTTTAACTTATTACCACTGGGCTCCTTTAACTTATTACCACTGGGCTCCTTTAACTTATTACCACTGGGCTCCTTTAACTTATTACCACTGGGCTCCTTTAACTTATTACCACTAGGCTCCTTTAACTTATTACCACTAGGCTCCTTTAACTTATTACCACTAGGCTCCTTTAACTTATTACCACTGGGCTCCTTTAACTTATTACCACTGGGCTCCTTTAACTTATTACCACTGGGCTCCTTTAACTTATTACCACTGGGCTCCTTTAACTTATTACCACTGGGCTCCTTTAACTTATTACCACTGGGCTCCTTTAACTTATTACCACTAGGCTCCTTTAACTTATTACCACTAGGCTCCTTTAACTTATTACCACTAGGCTCCTTTAACTTATTACTACTGGGCTCCTTTAACTTATTACCACTAGGCTCCTTTAACTTATTACCACTAGGCTCCTTTAACTTATTACCACTGGGCTCCTTTAACTTATTACCACCGGGCTCCTTAACTTCCACTGGGGAAAGATGGAGTTATCGCTGACACATCAAGGTAACGAGATAATGAAATCACAATAGAACTCTGTGTTCAATGAGCCTTTAATTGATGTAAGAATTAACAATCTAAATCAGTTTTTGTTTCCTGAGATGAGACTCAAAATACTGATGATGTCTCCTTGTTTCCTGAGATGAGACTCAAAATACTGATGATGTCTCCTTGTTTCCTGAGATGAGACTCAAAATACTGACGATGTCTCCATGTTTCCTGAGATGAGACTCAAAATACTGACGATGTCTCCATGTTTCCTGAGATGAGACTCAAAATACTGACGATGTCTCCATGTTTCCTGAGATGAGACTCAAAATACTGACGATGTCTCCATGTTTCCTGAGATGAGACTCAAAATACTGACGATGTCTCCATGTTTCCTGAGATGAGACTCAAAATACTGACGATGTCTCCATGTTTCCTGAGATGAGACTCAAAATACTGACGATGTCTCCATGTTTCCTGAGATGAGACACAAAATACTGACGATGTCTCCTTGTTTCCTGAGATGAGACACAAAATACTGACGATGTCTCCTTGTTTCCTGAGATGAGACACAAAATACTGACGATGTCTCCATGTTTCCTGAGATGAGACACAAAATACTGACGATGTCTCCATGTTTCCTGAGATGAGAGTCAAAATACTGACGATGTCTCCATGTTTCCTGAGATGAGACACAAAATACTGACGATGTCTCCTTGTTTCCTGAGATGAGACACAAAATACTGACGATGTCTCCTTGTTTCCTGAGATGAGACACAAAATACTGACGATGTCTCCATGTTTCCTGAGATGAGAGTCAAAATACTGACGATGTCTCCATGTTTCCTGAGATGAGACACAAAATACTGACGATGTCTCCATGTTTCCTGAGATGAGAGTCAAAATACTGACGATGTCTCCATGTTTCCTGAGATGAGACACAAAATACTGACGATGTCTCCTTGTTTCCTGAGATGAGACACAAAATACTGACGATGTCTCCTTGTTTCCTGAGATGAGACATAAAATACTGACGATGTCTCCTTGTTTCCTGAGATGAGACACAAAATACTGACGATGTCTCCATGTTTCCTTAGATGAGACTCAAAATACTGACGATGTCTCCTTGTTTCCTGAGATGAGACACAAAATACTGACGATGTCTCCTTGTTTCCTGAGATGAGACACAAAATACTGACGATGTCTCCTTGTTTCCTGAGATGAGACACAAAATACTGACGATGTCTCCATGTTTCCTTAGATGAGACTCAAAATACTGACGATGTCTCCTTGTTTCCTGAGATGAGACACAAAATACTGACGATGTCTCCTTGTTTCCTGAGATGAGACACAAAATACTGACGATGTCTCCTTGTTTCCTGAGATGAGACACAAAATACTGACGATGTCTCCTTGTTTCCTGAGATGAGACACAAAATACTGACGATGTCTCCTTGTTTCCTGAGATGAGACTCAAAATACTGACGATGTCTCCATGTTTCATGAGATGAGACTCAAAATACTGACGATGTCTCCTTGTTTCCTGAGATGAGACACAAAATACTGACGATGTCTCCATGTTTCCTTAGATGAGACTCAAAATACTGACGATGTCTCCATGTTTCCTGAGATGAGACACAAAATACTGACGATGTCTCCATGTTTCCTGAGATGAGACTCAAAATACTGAAGATGTCTCCATGTTTCATGAGATGAGACTCAAAATACTGATGATGTCTCAATGTTTCCTTAGATGAGACTCAAAATACTGACGATGTCTCCATGTTTCCTGAGATGAGACACAAAATACTGACGATGTCTCCATGTTTCCTGAGATGAGACACAAAATACTGACGATGTCTCCATGTTTCCTGAGATGAGACACAAAATACTGACGATGTCTCCATGTTCCCTGAGATGAGACTCAAAATACTGACGATGTCTCCATGTTTCCTGAGATGAGACTCAAAATACTGACGATGTCTCCATGTTTCCTGAGATGAGACTCAAAGTACTGACGATGTCTCCATGTTTCCTGAGATGAGACTCAAAATACTGACGATGTCTCCATGTTTCCTGAGATGAGACTCAAAATACTGACGATGTCTCCATGTTTCCTGAGATGAGACTCAAAATACTGATGATGTCTCCATGTTTCCTGACATGATCCTGATTCTATCTGACTTTGGAAAGTCAGTGATTTCATGTCTATGAACTCTGCCGCAGGTTCAGACTTCTCAAACTCTCGTGTTCATTTAGAAGTGTAAGAAACCCTTTCTTGTGCCTTAAGTATTATTTGGAGAGGAAGCCTAGACACAGGGGTCATCCCGGAGCCTAGACATAGGGGTCACCCCAGAGCCTAGGCATAGGGGTCATCCCACAGCCTAGACACAGGGGTCATCCCACACGATATAGCCTCACTCCACAAAGGTGGCAGTAAAGCATCACCCCACAAAGGTGGCAGTAAAGCATCACTCCACAAAGGTGGCAGTAAAGCATCACCCCACAAAGGTGGCAGTAAAGTCCCACTCCACAAAGGTGGCAGTAAAGCATCACTCCACAAAGGTGGCAGTAAAGCATCACTCCACAAAGGTGGCAGTAAAGCATCACTCCACAAAGGTGGCAGTAAAGCATCACTCCACAAAGGTGGCAGTAAAGCATCACTCCACAAAGGTGGCAGTAAAGCCTCACTCCACAAAGGTGGCAGTAAAGCATCACTCCACAAAGGTGGCAGTAAAGTCCCACTCCACAAAGGTGGCAGTAAAGCATCACTCCACAAAGGTGGCAGTAAAGTCCCACTCCACAAAGGTGGCAGTAAAGTCCCACTCCACAAAGGTGGCAGTAAAGCATCACTCCACAAAGGTGGCAGTAAAGTCCCACTCCACAAAGGTGGCAGTAAAGTCCCACTCCACAAAGGTGGCAGTAAAGCATCACTCCACAAAGGTGGCAGTAAAGTCCCACTCCACAAAGGTGGCAGTAAAGCCCCACTCCACAAAGGTGGCAGTAAAGCCCCACTCCACAAAGGTGGCAGTAAAGCACCACTCCACAAAGGTGGCAGTAAAGTCCCACTCCACAAAGGTGGCAGTAAAGCACCACTCCACAAAGGTGGCAGTAAAGCCCCACTCCACAAAGGTGGCAGTAAAGCCCCACTCCACAAAGGTGGCAGTAAAGCCCCACTCCACAAAGGTGGCAGTAAAGCATCACTCCACAAAGGTGGCAGTAAAGCCCCACTCCACAAAGGTGGCAGTAAAGCATCACTCCACAAAGGTGGCAGTAAAGTCCCACTCCACAAAGGTGGCAGTAAAGCATCACTCCACAAAGGTGACAGTAAAGCCCCACTCCACAAAGGTGGCAGTAAAGCCCCACTCCACAAAGGTGACAGTAAAGCATCACTTCACAAAGGTGGCAGTAAAGTCCCACTCCACAAAGGTGGCAGTAAAGTCCCACTCCACAAAGGTGGCAGTAAAGCATCACTCCACAAAGGTGGCAGTAAAGTCCCACTCTACAAAGGTGGCAGTAAAGTCCCACTCCACAAAGGTGGCAGTAAAGCCCCACTCCACAAAGGTGGCAGTAAAGCCCCACTCCACAAAGGTGGCAGTAAACCATCACTCCACAAAGGTGGCAGCAAAGTCCCACTCCACAAAGGTGGCAGTGAAGCATCACTCCACAAAGGTGGCAGCAAAGTCCCACTCCACAAGGGTGGCAGTAAAGTCCCACTTCACAAAGGTGGCAGTAAAGCATCACCCCACAAAGGTGGCAGTAAAGCATCACTCCACAAAGGTGGCAGTAAAGCATCACTCCACAAAGGTGGCAGTAAAGCATCACTCCACAAAGGTGGCAGTAAAGCATCACTCCACAAAGGTGGCAGTAAAGCATCACTCCACAAAGGTGGCAGCAAAGTCCCACTCCACAAAGGTGGCAGTAAAGCACCACTCCACAAAGGTGGCAGCAAAGTCCCACTCCACAAAGGTGGCAGTAAAGCATCAACAAAGAATTATAGACTGGTAGCACTAACGTCCCACATCATAAAATCTTTGAAAGGATCTAAGAAGCAAGATCACCAACCACTTGGATACCCAACAATTGTACAACCCAGAGCAGCATGGGTTTAGAACACGTCCCTCCTGCCTCTCACAACTACTGGACCACTATGACATGGTCTTGGATGGTCCCTCCTGCCTCTCACAACTACTGGACCACTATGACATGGTCTTGGATGGTCCCTCCTGCCTCTCACAACTACTGGACCACTATGACAAGGTCTTGGATGGTCACTCCTGCCTCTCACAACTACTGGACCACTATGACATGGTCTTGGATGGTCACTCCTGCCTGTCACAACTACTGGACCACTATGACAAGGTCTTGGATGGTCACTCCTGCCTCTCACAACTACTGGACCACTATGACAAGGTCTTGGATGGTCACTCCTGCCTCTCACAACTACTGGACCACTATGACATGGTCTTGGATGGTCCCTCCTGCCTCTCACAACTACTGGACCACTATGACATGGTCTTGGATGGTCCCTCCTGCCTCTCACAACTACTGGACCACTATGACATGATCTTGGATGGTCACTCCTGCCTCTCACAACTACTGGACCACTATGACATGATCTTGGATGGTCACTCCTGCCTCTCACAACTACTGGACCACTATGACATGATCTTGGATGGTCACTCCTGTCTCTCACAACTACTGGACCACTATGACATGGTCTTGGATGGTCCCTCCTGCCTCTCACAACTACTGGACCACTATGACATGGTCTTGGATGGTCCCTCCTGCCTCTCACAACTACTGGACCACTATGACATGGTCTTGGATGGTCCCTCCTGCCTCTCACAACTACTGGACCACAATAACATAGTCTTGCATGCAGTGGAGGACAATCACTAGTATACACAGACTTTGCAAAGTGTGACCATGGTGTAATATCTCACAAAATGTGTGATTAAGGAATAACTGGATAAGTGGGTAGATGGATCTATAACTTCCTAACAAATAGAACACAAAGAATAATAGTAAACAGAGCAAAGTCTGAAGCGGCAACAGTGAAGAGTTCTGTTCCACAAGGTACAGTACTGTCTCCCAGTGTTCCACAAGGTACAGTACTGGCTCCCAGTGTTCCACAAGGTACAGTACTGGTTCCCAGTGTTCCACAAGGTACAGTACTGGCTCCCAGTGTTCCACAAGGTACAGTACTGGCTCCCAGTGTTCCACAAGGTACAGTACTGGTTCCCAGTGTTCCACAAGGTACAGTACTGGTTCCCAGTGTTCCACAAGGTACAGTACTGGTTCCCAGTGTTCCACAAGGTACAGTACTGGTTCCCAGTGTTCCACAAGGTACAGTACTGGTTCCCAGTGTTCCACAAGGTACAGTACTGGTTCCCAGTGTTCCACAAGGTACGGTACTGGTTCCCAGTGTTCCACAAGGTACAGTACTGGTTCCCAGTGTTCCACAAGGTACAGTACTGGCTCCCAGTGTTCCACAAGGTACAGTACTGTCTCCCTGTGTTCCACAAGGTACAGTACTGGCTCCCAGTGTTCCACAAGGTACAGTACTGGCTCCCAGTGTTCCACAAGGTACAGTACTGGCTCCCAGTGTTCCACAAGGTACAGTACTGGTTCCCAGTGTTCCACAAGGTAGAGTACTGGCTCCCAGTGTTCCACAAGGTACAGTACTGTCTCCCAGTGTTCCACAAGGTACAGTACTGTCTCCCAGTGTTCCACAAGGCACAGTACTGGCTTCCAGTGTTCCACAAGGCACAGTATTGTCTCCCAGTGTTCCACAAGGTACAGTACTGGCTCCCAGTGTTCCACAAGGCACAGTACTGTCTCCCAGTGTTCCACAAGGTACAGTACTGTCTCCCAGTATTCCACAAGGTACAGTACTGTCTCCCAGTGTTCCACAAGGTACAGTAGTGTCTCCCAGTGTTCCACAAGGTACAGTAGTGTCTCCCAGTGTTCCACAAGGTACAGTACTGGCTCCCAGTGTTCCACAAGGTACAGTACTGTCTCCCAGTGTTCCACAAGGTACAGTAGTATCTCCCAGTGTTCCACAAGGTACAGTAGTGTCTCCCAGTGTTCCACAAGGTACAGTACTGGCTCCCAGTGTTCCACAAGGTACAGTACTGTCTCCCAGTGTTCCACAAGGTACAGTAGTATCTCCCAGTGTTCCACAAGGTACAGTAGTGTCTTCCAGTGTTCCACAAGGTACAGTACTGGCTCCCAGTGTTCCACAAGGTACAGTACTGTCTCCCAGTGTTCCACAAGGTACAGTAGTATCTCCCAGTGTTCCACAAGGTACAGTAGTGTCTCCCAGTGTTCCACAAGGTACAGTACTGGCTCCCAGTGTTCCACAAGGTACAGTACTCTCTCCCAGTGTTCCACAAGGTACAGTGCTGTCTCCCAGTGTTCCACAAGGTACAGTACTGGCTACCAGTGTTCCACAAGGTACAGTACTGTACAGTACTCCCAGTGTTCCACAAGGTACAGTACTCTCTCCCAGTGTTCCACAAGGTACAGTGCTGTCTCCCAGTGTTCCACAAGGTACAGTACTGGCTACCAGTGTTCCACAAGGTACAGTACTGGCTCCCAGTGTTCCACAAGGTACAGTACTCTCTCCCAGTGTTCCACAAGGTACAGTACTGTCTCCCAGTGTTCCACAAGGTACAGTACTGGCTCCCAGTGTTCCACAAGGTACAGTAGTGTGTTTTCCTTCGCTGACGACTCCAGAATATGCATGACTGCGTCAACCACTGAGACACTGTGAATCTCCAAGTGGATATTAACCAAGTCTTCCAGTGGACCACTGATATAAACCAAGTCTTCCAGTGGACCACTGATATAAGCCAAGTCTTCCAGTAGACCACTGACATAACCCAAGTCTTCCAGTGGACCACTCATATAAATCAAGTCTTCCAGTAGACCACTGACATAAACCAAGTCTCCCAGTGGACCACTGATATAAATCAAGTCTTCCAGTAGACCACTGATATAAATCAAGTCTTCCAGTGGACCACTGATATAAATCAAGTCTTCCAGTGGACCACTGACATAACCCAAGTCTTCCAGTGGACCACTGATATAAATCAAGTCTTCCAGTGGACCACTGATATAAATCAAGTCTTCCAGTGGACCACTGATATAAATCAAGTCTTCCAGTGGACCACTGATATAAATCAAGTCTTCCAGTGGACCACTGATATAAATCAAGTCTTCCAGTGGACCACTGACATAAACCAAGTCTTCCAGTGGACCACTGATATAAACCAAGTCTTCCAGTGGACCACTGATATAAACCAAGTCTTCCAGTGGACCACTGATATAAACCAAGTCTTCCAGTGGACCACTGATATAAATCAAGTCTTCCAGTGGACCACTGATATAAATCAAGTCTTCCAGTGGACCACTGATATAAACCAAGTCTTCCAGTGGACCACTGACATAAACCAAGTCTTCCAGTGGACCACTGATATAAACCAAGTCTTCCAGTGGACCACTGATATAAACCAAGTCTTCCAGTGGACCACTGATATAAACCAAGTCTTCCAGTGGACCACTGATATAAACCAAGTCTTCCAGTGGACCACTGATATAAACCAAGTCTTCCAGTGGACCACTGATATAAACCAAGTCTTCCAGTGGACCACTGATATAAACCAAGTCTTCCAGTGGACCACTGATATAAACCAAGTCTTCCAGTGGACCACTGATATAAACCAAGTCTTCCAGTGGACCACTGATATAAACCAAGTCTTCCAGTGGACCACTGATATAAACCAAGTCTTCCAGTGGACCACTGATATAAACCAAGTCTCCCAGTGGACCACTGACATAAACCAAGTCTTCCAGTGGACCACTGATATAAACCAAGTCTTCCAGTGGACCACTGACATAAACCAAGTCTCCCAGTGGACCACTGACATAAACCAAGTCTCCCAGTGGACCACTGATATAAACCAAGTCTTCCATTAGACCACTGACATAAACCAAGTCTCCCAGTGGACCACTGATATAAACCAAGTCTTCCAGTGGACCAATGACATAAACCAAGTCTCCCAGTGGACCACTGATATAAACCAAGTCTTCCAGTAGACCACTGATATAAACCAAGTCTCCCAGTGGACCACTGATATAAACCAAGTCTTCCAGTGGACCACTGATATAAACCAAGTCTCCCAGTGGACCACTGATATAAAGCAAGTCTTCCAGTGGACCACTGATATAAACCAAGTCTTCCAGTGGACCACTGATATAAACCAAGTCTTCCAGTGGACCACTGATATAAAGCAAGTCTCCCAGTGGACCACTGATATAAACCAAGTCTTCCAGTGGACCACTGATATAAACCAAGTCTTCCAGTGGACCACTGAGAGTAGCAGTCAGGGAAGATCCAAGAGGATTAGTCTCGGGAAATCCTCTCATTATGTGGTGTTAAATCCTCTCTTAGTAGGATCATGCTGGATCACATACCTCTACCCCCTCTCCCTTCTCACCCCACTCTGTCTCCTCTCACCCCTCTCTCTCTCCCCTCTCGCCCCTCTCTCTCCCCTCTCTTTCTCCTCCGTGGCCTAGTTGAGAGCCACAGAGAGCGTATCTTTATATATATATATATATATATATATATATATATATATATATATATATATATATATATATATATATCTTTAGCTACTTGACATCTCAGAAACCCTCCTACCCAATATGGGTAGTGGGGGGATGATGGTAGGGTGGGGTTGGCACCGACCACTAACACAGTCTAAGGGTAACCGTGGACGGTGACACCTACGCTACTCTGAGACCTCTCTCTCTGCTTTGGTTGCGCCCTTGTAGCATTGCACAGCTCCTGATGACACACTGAGAAGTGTGAAAGTACTCGAGCTAAAGATTTCCACCCCCATTGCTTATCTTACATATATATATATATATATATATATATATATATATATATATATATATATATATATATATATATATATATATATATATATATATATATATATATATATATCAGTGTCAGAGTATATATAGCAGTACCAGAGGATATACTGGTATATATCTGGCCTCTATGAGGTTTATAGTCCAGGATTTATTACCTCAAGTCTGGGAACAATTTTTTGCAGGTCTGACAGGTATTAAATTACGCTTGTAGCCGGGACCTGTTGGGTCCCAGACCTAAGACCTGTTGGATCACAGACCTGAGACCTGTTGGGTCACAGACCTGTAACCTGTTGGGTCACAGACCTGAGACCTGTTGGATCACACACCTGTGACCTGTTGGATCACAGACCTGAGACCTGTTGGGTCCCAGACCTGAGACCTGTTGAATCACAGATCTTAGACCTGTTGGGTCACAGACCTGAGACCTGTTGGATCACAGACCTTAGACCTGTTGGGTCCCATACCTGAGACCTGTTGGATCACAGACCTTAGACCTGTTGGGTCCCAGACCTGAGACCTGTTGGATCACAGACCTGAGACCTGTTGGATCACACACCTGTGACCTGTTGGATCACAGACCTGAGACCTGTTGTATCACAGACCTGAGACCTGTTGGATCACAGACCTGAGACCTGTTGGATCACAGACCTGAGACCTGTTGGATCACAGACCTGAGACCTGTTGGATCACAGACCTGAGACCTGTTGGATCACAAACCTGAGACCTGTTGGATCACAGACCTGAGACCTGTTGGATCACAGACCTGAGACCTGTTGGACCACAGACCTGAAACCTGTTGGATCACAGACCTGAGACCTGTTGGATCACAGACCTGAAACCTGTTGGATCACAGACCTGAAACCTGTTGGATCACAGACCTGAAACCTGTTGAATCACAGACCTGAAACCTGTTGGATCACAGACCTGAAACCTGTTGGATCACAGACCTGAAACCTGTTGGACCACAGACCTGAAACCTGTTGGATCACAGACCTGAAACCTGTTGGATCACAGACCTGAAACCTGTTGGACCACAGACCTGAAACCTGTTGGATCACAGACCTGAGACCTATCATGTACCTGGAGTTTACCTGTAGAGGGTTTCAGGGGATCAACGCCCCCGCGGCCCAGGCTGAGACCAGGCCTCCTGGTGGATCAGAGCCTGATCAACCAGGCTGTTGCTGCTGGCTGCACGCAAACCAACGTACGAGCCACAGCCCGGCTGATCAGGAACTGACTTTAGGTGCTTGTCCAGTGCCAGCTTGAAGACTGCCAGGGGTCTGTTGGTAATCCCCCTTATGTATGCTGGGAGGCAGTTGAACAGTCTCGGGCCCTTGACACTTATTGTATATATATATATATATATATATATATATATATATATATATATATATATATACAATAAGTGTCAGGGACCCGAGACTGTTCAAAGTCAGATCTAAGTCAAAATTGTTATATTTTCACATCAGGAACAATAAAAAGGTCAAGAACCAGGAAATATTGACAAAGAAGATAGGAAGAAAGCTCACTAGGAATGACTAGGAAGTCTGTGAAGAGTTTACCGAGAAATTTAAGGAGGTGTTCACTGAGAAAATAAGAACGAGTGCACCAGCGAGTGCTGGACACACTACATACAGCAGATGAAAGGTGAATATGTTATTGTGTGAGTTAGATACTTGTGCAGCAGAGGGACCAGTTGCCATCTCTGTGTGGGTTCTGAGAGGCTAAACAGAAGCACTGTGTGAACCACTAACAACAATCTTCAACAGGTTGCAGGAACAGGTGTGGAAGACAGCAAGTGTGGTTCCAGTACTGAAGGAGACAGATGTGGAATTTAGGTGCCAGAGTCACTGACATGCTTAGTGTGTAATGGTATAGAGGTGAATATCAGGAGGAGACTGGTGGAACACCTGGAAGGCTGGTGGAGCACCTGGAAGATTGGTGGAGCACCTGGAAGATTGGTGGAGCACCTGGAAGATTGGTGGAGCACCTATGAGACTGGTGGAGCACCTAGGAAACTGGTGGAGCTCCTGGAAGACTGGTGGAGCACCTGGAAGATTGGTGGAGCACCTATGAGACTGGTGGAGCACCTAGGAGACTGGTGGAGCTCCTGGAAGATTGGTGGAGCACCTGGAAGACTGGTGGAGCACCTGGAAGATTGGTGGAGCACCTGGAAGATTGGTGGAGCACCTATGAGACTGGTGGAGCACCTAGGAGACTGGTGGAGCTCCTGGAAGACTGGTGGAGCACCTAGGAGACTGGTGGAACACCTGGAAGACTAGTGGAGCACCTGGAAGACTGGTGGAGCACCTAGGAGACTGGTGGAACACCTGGAAGACTGGTGGAGCACATGGAAGACTGGTTGAGCATCTAGGAGATTGGTGGAGCAACTGGAAGACTGGTGGAGCACCTAGGAGACTGATGGAACACCTGGAAGACTGGTGGAGCACCTGGAAGACTGGCTGAGCACCTAGAAGACTGGTGGAGCACCTGGAAGACTGGTGGAGGGCCTAGGAGACTGGTGAAACACCTGGAAGACTGGTGGAGCACAGGGAAGACTGGTTGAGCACCTAGGAGACTGGTGGAGCACCTGGAAGACTGGTGGAGCACCTGGAAGACTGGTGGAGCACCTGGAAGACTGGTTGAGCACCTGGAAGACTGGTGGAGCATCTGGAAGACTGGTGGAGCACCTGGAAGGCTGGTGGAGCACCTGGAAGATTGGTGGAGCACCTATGAGACTGGTGGAGCACCTAGGAGACTGGTGGAGCACCTGGAAGACTGGTGGAGCACCTGGAAGACTGGTTGAGCACCTGGAAGACTGGTGGAGCATCTGGAAGACTGGTGGAGCACCTGGAAGACTGGTGGAGCACCTGGAAGACTGGTGGAGCACCTGGAAGACTGGTGGAGCACCTGGAAGACTGGTGGAGCACCTGGAAGACTGGTGGAGCACCTGGAAGACTGGTGGAGCACCTATAAGAGAGGTGGAGCACCTAGTAGATTGTGAAGCTCCTAAGAAGAATCGTAAACAAGCGGTAGCAAGGTTGCAGAGATAGTGAATACTGTCACAAATATATCTGTAATCTGCGATAAGATATCTCAAGCCAGAGAAGAGAAAGAAAGTGAGAGAGAGAGAAAGAGAGAGAGAGAGAGAGAGAGAGAGTGATCTGGCAGAAGGTATAGTCACTTGTCAACCCCTCGGCTACGTTGGATCATCTGACCACAAGGCTGTTTTTACGACACTTAAGATCCCAACAGAACGAGGTGAAGAGTCCACACGCACAACCTGGCTATGGGAAAGAGGTAATTGGCCAGCCCTTTGCTCTGAGCTCGCCACCACCGAATGATACATGTTGGGAAGATGTCTTAAATGACATGGATCCAAACCAGTGCCTAGAAAGGATCAACTTCCTGGTAGCCGAAGCATGTTCTAGGCATATTCCCCTAAGAAAGAAGAAGAGCAGGAGTAAACTGGAGAGAAAAAGACGCTCCCTCTACAGAAGACGACGAAGAGTCACTGAGCTCCTCAGGAGTGCTAGAATATCTGATACACGAAAGGAGGCGCTGACCAGGGAAGTGGAAACTATCGAACTTAAGCTAAATGACTCTTACAGGAACCAGGAGAGGCAGGAGGAGCTTAAAGCTATTAGTGAAATTGAAAGAAATTCAAAATATTTCTTTTCATATGTCAAAAACAAGGCAAATACCACATCTAGTATCGGGCCCTTACTCAGACAGGATGGGACTTACTCAGACAGGATGGGACTTACTCAGACAGGATGGGACTTACTCAGACAGGATGGGACTTACTCAGACAGGATGGGACTTACACAGACAGGATGGGACTTACACAGACAGGATGGGACTTACTCAGACAGGATGGGACTTACTCAGACAGGATGGGACTTACTCAGACAGGATGGGACTTACTCAGACAGGATGGGACTTACTCAGACAGGATGGGACTTACACAGACAGGATGGGACTTACACAGATGACAACAAGGAAATGAGTGAAATATTGAAATTCCAGTACGACTCTGTGTTTAGTGAACCACTAATCGGTCTGAGGATCGACGACCCAAATGATTTCTTCATGAATGAGCCTCAAAACTCCATAAATGTATGCCAGATTTCCGACATTACCCTAACTCCGATAGATTTCGAAAAAGCCATTGACAACATGCCCATGCACTCAGCCCCGGGCCCAGACTCGTGGAACTCTGTTTTCATTAAGAACTGCAAGAAACCCCTCTCGCGTGCCCTAAGTACACTATGGAGGAGGAGCTTGGACATGGGTGAAATTCCAGTCACTTAAAACAACGGATATAGCCCCGCTCCATAAAGGTGGCAGCAAAGCATTAGCTAAGAACTATAGACCAATAGCTCTGACGTCCCACATCATAAAAATCTTTGAAAGAGTGCTAAGAAGCAGGATTGCAAATCACCTGGATTCCCAAAATCTGCACAATCCAGGGCAACATGGGTTCAGGGCAGGTCGCTCCTGCCTCTCACAACTACTAGATCACTATGACATGGCCTTGGATGCACTGGAAGAAAATCAGAATGCAGATGTAATATACACAGACTTTGCAAAAGCATTTGACAAATGAGATCATGGCGTAATAGCCCATAAAATACGTGCTAAAGGAATAACTGGGAAAGTGGGGAGATGGATCTTCAACTTCCTAACAAATCGAACACAAAGAGTAGTGGTCAACAGAGTTAAATCGGAGGCTGCCATAGTGAAGAGCTCTGTTCCACAAGGCACAGTACTCGCCCCCATCTTATTCCTTATCCTCATATCAGACATAAACAGAGATATACACCACAGCACCGTATCATCCTTTGCGGATGATACTAGGATCTGCATGAGGCTGTCATCTGCTGAGGACGCGGTTAACCTCCAAGAAGATATAAACAAAGTTTTCCAGTGGGCAACGGTAAACAATATGATGTTCAATGAGGACAAATTCCAACTACTCCGTTATGGAAAACTGGAGGAGATAATAACTAGAACAGAGTATACTACTGACTCCGGCCATACAATAGAGCGGAAAAATAATGTAAGGGACCTGGGAGTAGTAATGTCTGAGGATCTCACTTTCAAGGATCACAACAGTGCCACGATCGCACGTGCAAAGAAAATGATAGGATGGATAATGAGAACTTTCAAAACGAGAGATGCCAAGCCCATGATGATCCTTTTCAAATCACTTGTTCTCTCTAGGCTGGAATACTGCTGTACATTAACATCTCCATTCAAAACAGGTGAAATCGCAGATCTAGAGAGTGTACAGAGATCCTTTACTGCACGTATAAGTTCTGTCAAGCACCTTAACTACTGGGAACGCTTGGAAGCACTTGACTTGTACTCGTTGGAACGCAGGAGGGAGAGATATATCATAATCTACACTTGGAAAATCTTGGAAGGAATGGTCCCAAATCTACACACAGAAATCACTCCCTACGAAAGTAAAAGACTGGGCAGGCGATGCAAAATGCCGCCAATAAAAAGTAGGGGCGCCATTGGTACACTAAGAGAAAACACCATAAGTGTCCGGGGCCCAAAACTGTTCAACAGCCTCCCATCAAGCATTAGGGGAATTACCAATAAACCCCTGGCTGCCTTCAAGAGAGAGCTGGACAGATACCTAAAGTCAGTGCCGGATCAGCCGGGCTGTGGCTCGTACGTTGGACTGCGTGCGGCCAGCAGTAACAGCCTAGTTGATCAGGCCCTGATCCATCGGGAGGCCTGGTCATGGACCGGGCCGCGGGGGCGTTGATCCCCGGAATAACCTCCAGGTAACCTCCAGGTAACCGATTGGAATGCTCTTCTCCAAGAGGATGTTGACAACCAAGTGAAAGCCTTCACTGGACACATCCTGAACACATTCCTCACCGGCAATATGTGACGAAACCTACATAACGACATACACAATAGTGCTTGGAATAGATAGGGTGGAAAGAGATAGGATGTTCCAGAGATTGGACACAGCAACAAGGGGACACAATTAGAAGTTGAAGACTCAGATGAGTCACAGGGATGTTAGGAAGTATTTCTTCAGTCACAGAGTTGTCAGGAAGTGGAACAGTTTGGGAAGTGACGTAGTGGAGGCAGGAACCATACATAGCTTTAAGACGAGGTATGATAAAGCTCATGGAGCAGGGAGAGAGAGGACCTAGTAGGAGTCAGTGAAGAGGCGGGGCCAGGAGCTATGACTCGACCCCTGCAACCACAATTAGGTGAGTACACACACACACACACACACACACACACACACACACACACACACACACACACACACACACACACACACACACACACACACACACACACACACACACACACACACACACACACACACACACACACACATACATAGTACAATAGTCGTGATAGTAGGGGTGAGGAGAGGGGAAATTGTAGCATGGGTAGTAATGGAAAGGGGAGATAGGGAGGGGAGGGTGGGGGAAGAGTGGACAAGACTCTCCAAGAGGGGTGATTAAGGGGTAGGGACAAACCCACCCTCCATTTAAACTAATGGGGGAACACCACCCCCATTATCAACCTCACTTCCCCCTCCCTAACTTGCACCCCTCTCCCCTCAACCTCATCCAATACCTCTTCCCCACTATTTCACTTCTCTCTCTCTCTCTCCCTCTCTTTCTCTCTCTCTCTCTAAATTATTCATACCTTCTCCTCCTCTCTCACATTTGCATACAACCACAATGAAGAGGTTGATTTGGTATGATTTGTATGATTCGTCCAGTATGATACTGTCCTGAGTGGCCTGGTCAATTGTGAGAGAGGGAGACAGAGAGACAGAGAGAAAGGGAGACAGAGAGAAAGAGAGAGCAGAAAACTATACACCTCTGGAATGACCCTTACGTATTTACCACTCTCCGTCACTACCCAACCCTTGTATGCCCCACCAGAGGGCACGACTCATACCCTAGTCCCCCCAAAATAGACCTAGGCATGAAATAGTGAATTAAGAAATGACTGGAAGGCCTTGACAGTCGATGGCCCAACTGGTAGCAGTCTAAACACTGTCTCCCAGAGTGTGTTGACCAGGAGGGTGATGTTGCCTGGTACACTCGCAACCACACTCCATAACCCACGTGAACAGTCCAGAGATTAGTGTACCTCTCCAGGTATACAATGTGCCACTGGTATGATCACCAGCTAATGTACACTATGCACACTACAGCACTAACAGTTGTGGTGAACATTTGTGAACATGGGACAACAGTGGATATACATTATCCCAATTTACACTACGTATGATATGTATTTATGTATGATACATAATACATTACGTATATGTACATGTGTATACCTGTACATAAGCAAACATACATAGCTGGTGTACACACTGCTGACACATACACTGACCTGCGGGAAACGAAAGGGGAAGACAAGGGCGAGACGTCGCCTCGTAGTAAGAATGACATGTATCCCCTACCATTCAATAGATGGAAGATATGTATCCCTACCATTCAACTGATTCAGGATAGGTATCCCCTAACGTTCAATAGATTCATTATAGGTATCCCTTACGATTCAATAGATGGAAGATATGTATCCCCTACCATTCAATAAATTCAGGATAGGTATCCCGTACCATTCCAAAGATGGAGGACATGTATCCCTTAGAATTCATGGATTTGTGAGATGTCTATTGGTATAGGGGAAGAATATTATCTATCTGTGGAGGAATTACTATCTATCGGGCAGGGAAGACTTGACACTTGACGAGTGTATTGACCTCTGGAGTGGTGGTCAAGTTGTGGTTGTTGTTGGGAGAGTTGTTGACGGGGCTGGTTAGTGGTTGGGGTGGTAGTGAAGAGAGAGAGAGAGGTGGCCAGAGATAGAGAAAGAGGGGAGAGAGAGAGAGAGAGAGAGAGAGAGAGAGAGAGAGAGAGAGAGAGAGAGAGAGAGAGAGAGAGAGAGAGAGAGAGAGAGAGAGAGAGAGAGAGAGTGATCTGGCAGAAGGTATAGTCACTTGTCAACCCCTCGGCTACGTTGGATCGTCTGACCACAAGGCTGTTTTTACCACACTTAAGATCCCAACAGAACGAGGTGAGGAGTCCACACGCACAACCTGGCTATGGGAAAGAGGTAATTGGCCAGCCCTTTGCTCTGAGCTCGCCACCACCGACTGGAATGCTCTTCTCCAAGAGGATGTTGACAACCAAGTGAAAGCCTTCACTGGACACATCCTTAATCTACAACAAGAACACATTCCTCACCGGCAATATGTGACGAAGCCTACAGATCAGCCTTGGTTTGGCTTTCGTTGTAGAGAGGCTGCTACTGCTAAGTACAAAGCATGGCGTAGGTATAAGAGACATCCTACCACCTATAACAGGAACTTGCACAGGCAAGCCTGTAGGCATATGGGTGATGTTCAAAAGTGGGCCATTGCTAAATGGGAGGTGGACACTAAAAGAAAGTTAGCATCAGGTAGGGTAGGCTCCAAAACCTGGTGGTCCCTGGTCAAGGACAGACAAGGTTATCTGCCTGATGAACTTATTCCACCTCTAAATCGACAGGATGGGACCACCTCTACTAGTAGTCAAGAGAAGGCGGACCTCTTTGCCGAACAGTGGTCACAATAAGGCAGAAAGAGGTGCATTTCCTTCTTAAATCGCTTGACCAAGAAAAGGCTGTGGCCCCAGACAAGTTGAGCCCAAGATTGCTGAGAAGATGTACAGACCAGCTAGCAGCACCTCTAACTCGCATCTTTGAGCACTGCCTAGTACAGTGTAAATGGCCCTCTCTATGGAAAGAGGCAAACGTAGTCCCTGTTTACAAGAAGATCAGAGCAGAAATCAGCAACTACAGACCAGTGTCACTCCTGTCAATCACTGGTGAGAGCTGGACAGATACCTAATGTCAGTGCCGGATCAGCCGGGCTGTGGTTCGTACATCGGACTGCGTGCGGCCAGCAGTAACAGCCTAGTTGATCAGGCCCTGATCCATCGGGAGGCCTGGTCATGGACCGGGCCGCGGGGGCGTTGATCCCCGGAATAACCTCCAGGTAACCTCCAGGTAACCAGTGTCACTCCTGTCAATCACTGGTAAGATCCTTGAGACAATAATCTCAAGACAAATGACAGAGATTTTTGACTACCACTCACTACTTTGTGATCGTCAATATGGCTTCAGGAAAGGTTACTCTGCTGCTGATCTGTTGTTAAACCTCTCCACTAAGTGGCACCAGTCACTGGATGAATCCAAAGTCAGCTGTGTGGTGGCACTGGATATTGCTGGCACTTTCGACCAGGTGTGGCACCAGGTGTGGCACCAGGGCCTCTTAGCAAAACTTCAAGCACTGGGAATTGCAGGCTCTACGCTATGTCTCCTCAGTGATTACCTTCATGGTAGATCTCTAAGTGTAGTTCTCAATGGAACGGAATCAGCAAGACATCCTATTGGGGCAAGTGTTCCACAAGGAAGCGTGCTGGGTCCACTGTTATGGAATGTCTACTTCAACGACCTTCTTCATCTCATCCCAGAATCACATGCATATGCAGACGACTGTACACTGACATTCACTTATCCAAGAGAAGAAATGCCAGCTGCTCTAAGCTACATCAATCACCAGCTAAGAGCTATATCAGCTTGGGGAAACAGATGGCAAGTAACATTTGCACCTGAGAAAACGCAAATGATGATCGTCTCTAGGCACCATGATGGTAATGCTGGTGCAGTAGTAAGGATGAATGGGAGGGTGTTGACACCTGGGGAAGAAGTTGATATCCTTGGGGTGAAATTTGACTCCATACTGACCATGAAGAACCATGTTGTAAATCTTGCAAACAAGGCAGCCAGGAAGCTTACAGCACTTCGCCGTATCTCGCATCTACTTGACAGTAGGGGTTGCAAGATTCTGTACGAGGCACAAGTACGCTCACACCTTGAGTATGCTCCACTTTCTTGGTTTGCCTGCCCCCCTCTCATCTGCGACTGCTTGACAGAGTAGAGAACAGAGCAAGACGTCTCATCTCTCACCTGGACCCATCCTGGATAGATCTGTCATTTCAGCAGAGCCTTCAACACAGGAGGGATGTGGGTGGCCTTACCGTTATGTACAAGGCCAATATTGTCAAAATACCACACTTGGATCCACTTCCAGGACAGTGTGAATCAAGCTTTTATGCCACAAGACGGGCAGCCAGCAGCAACTTCACTCTGGCTGTACCCTTCTCCAGAACATCACTCCATCTGAGATCATATATACCCAGGATGACTCGAGTATGGAACACATTCGTACAGCATAATGATGTCAACGAGATAACGTCAGTTGATCAAATGAAAATGCTGGCCCACAGATGGCTCCAACTTCATCCTGTTCCCTACTTGTATGTCTCATAACAATAAAAATGCTTTCAAATGAGCTGATGTAGGTAACAGCTCTTAGCTTGTCAATAAAGTTAGGAATCCTAACCTAACTCCTTTATTAAACCCTGTGTAGAGAGAGAGAGAGAGAGAGAGAGAGAGAGAGAGAGAGAGAGAGAGAGAGAGAGAGAGAGAGAGAGAGAGAGAGAGAGAGAGAGAGAGAGAGAGAGAGAGAGAGAGAGAGAGAGAGAGAGAGAGAGCAGGATCGGTCAAGCAGAGAAGTTTTCAACATTGATTTTGGCCGATTGAGACAACCCCGGTAGTGTGAACCCCGGTAGTGTGAACCCCGGTAGTGTGAACCCCGGTAGTGTGAACCCCGGTAGTGTGAACCCCGGTAGTGACAACCCCAGTAGTGAGAACCCAGGTAGTGTGAGCCTCGGTAGTATGAACCCTTGTATTGGCAACCCCGGTAATGAGACCCCAGTAGTGAGAACCCCTGTAGTACGAACCCTTCTTCTTGTTCATTTCGTGTTCTGAAGTCAGAGTCACAGTGAGGGTTGAGACACAGTGTTTACACCTGTCCAGATGATCTGATCACAGAACACGTGAGTTGAGCATCACTGATCTCCCAGCCTCTCTGATCTCCCCAGCCTACCTGATCTCCCTAGCCTCCCTGATCTACCCAGCCTCCCTGATCTACCCAGCCTCCCTGATCTCCCTAGCCTCCCTGATCTACCCAGCCTCCCTGATCTACCCAGCCTCCCTGATCTACCCAGCCTCCCTGATCTCCTCAGCCTCCCTGATCTCCCTAGCCTCCCTGATCTACCCAGCCTCCCTGATCTCCTCAGCCTCCCTGATCTCCCCAGCCTCCCTGATCTACCCAGCCTCTCTGATCTACCCAGCCTCCCTGATCTCCCCAGCCTCCCTGATCTCCTCAGCCTCCCTGATCTCCCCAGCCTCCCTGATCTACCCAGCCTCCCTGATCTCCCCAGCCTCCCTGATCTCCCCAGCCTCCCTGATCTACCCAGCCTCCCTGATCTCCCCAGCCTCCCTGATCTCCCTAGCCTCCCTGATCTACCCAGCCTCCCTGATCTACCCAGCCTCCCTGATCTACCCAGCCTCCCTGATCTACCCAGCCTCCCTGATCTCCCCAGCCTCCCTGATCTCCCCAGCCTCCCTGATCTCCCCAGCCTCCCTGATCTACCCAGCCTCCCTGATCTCCCCAGCCTCCCTGATCTCCCTAGCCTCCCTGATCTACCCAGCCTCCCTGGTCTCCCCAGCCTCCCTGATCTCCCCAGCCTCCCTGATCTCCACACCTCTCTGCCCTGGGCATCTGAACACAAGCTGCCCCACTGTATTAGTCTCCTGGGATACCTGCCGATATAAACTTGGTTTATGTGGGTTTAAAGCCTATGTTAAACCTCATTACTGTTAAGAATGGTTTATAATTAGTCTACCCACCTCCAGGTGCACCTACCTGGAGGTGGGTAGACAGATGTACCTACCTGGAGGTGGGTAGACAGATGTACCTACCTGGAGGTGGGTAGACAGGTGCACCTACCTGGAGGTGGGTAGACAGGTGCACCTACTTGGAGGTGGGTAGACAGGTGCACCTACTTGGAGGTGGGTAGACAGGTGCACCTACTTGGAGGTGGGTAGACAGGTGCACCTACTTGGAGGTGGGTAGACAGGTGCACCTACTTGGAGGTGGGTAGACAGGTGCACCTACTTGGAGGTGGGTAGACAGGTGCACCTACTTGGAGGTGGGTAGACAGGTGCACCTACTTGGAGGTGGGTAGACAGGTGCACCTACTTGGAGGTGGGTAGACAGATGTACCTACCTGGAGGTGGGTAGACAGATGTACCTACCTGGAGGTGGGTAGACAGGTGCACCTACCTGGAGGTGGGTAGACAGGTGCACCTACCTGGAGGTGAGTAGACAGGTGCACCTACCTGGAGGTGGGTAAACAGGTGTACCTACCTGGAGGTGGGTAGACAGGTGCACCTACCTGGAGGTGGGTAAACAGGTGTACCTACCTGGAGGTGGGTAGACAGGTGCACCTACCTGGAGGTGGCTAGACAGATGTACCTACCTGGAGGTGGGTAGAGAGGTGCACCTACCTGGAGGTGGGTAGACAGATGTACCTACCTGGAGGTGGGTAGACAGGTGTACCTACCTGGAGGTGGGTAGACAGGTGTACCTACCTGGAGGTGGGTAGACAGGTGCACCTACCTGGAGGTGGGTAGACAGATGTACTCAGTACCCAATCACCTGATCAACCGGGCTCTGGTTCCTACGTCGGTTTCCACGCTGCCAGCAGCAGCAGCCAGATTGATAAGTCTCTGATTCCCCACCAAAGCTGGTCACAGACCGGCCCCCGGGGGCGTTGACCCCCGAAATCCTCTCCAGGTATACTCCAGGTATACTCCAGGTATACATAAAAGCCTCTAAGATCTGGAACCTCCACCTGAAGCTCCCAAAGATTAACTGTCTCGCAGCCACCTCAGAGCCACTGAGGGACAATAACACCAGGTGTTTCGAAATGACAGACCCGATTTCAGTGCAATTTGCCTTGAAATCGGGTACATCATTATAAAACACCCAGTATACTCATGTTAACCCTAACCAGAGGTGTTGTTATCATTCACTTCTATCCAGATCTTCCTTCATCTCCCACTTATTAACAAGAACCACTGTGTTAACTTAACAATTATATATTATCATTTCCATTCTCATGCTAAATTAACTCAGTTAATTTTAAACCAGAGATATTTAACATGAAGCCAGATTTCATGTAAATTATATAAGAATTATCATCATCTCTGGTGTAATTATAAACCATTTTTAACAGCAGTGAGGTTTAACATACATCAGGGAGATTAAACCTGGTCAGTCTATGGGATTTAAACCCACATAAACGAAGTATATATTGGCTAGTGCCCAGTGCCTCAGGAGACTAATACAGGAGGGCAGCTTGTGTACAGATGCCCAGGGCAGAGAGGTGTGGAGATCAGGGAGACTGGGTAGATCAGGGAGGCTGGGTAGATCAGGGAGGCTGGGGAGATCAGGGAGGCTGGGTAGATCAGGGAGGTTGGGGAGATCAGGGAGGCTGGGGAGATCAGGGAGGCTGGGTTGATCAGGGAGGCTGGGTAGATCAGGGAGGCTGGGGAGATCAGGGAGGCTGGGGAGATCAGGGAGGCTGGGTTGATCAGGGAGGCTGGAGAGATCAGGGAGGCTGGGTAGATCAGGGAGGCTGGGGAGATCAGGGAGGCTGGGGAGATCAGGGAGGCTGGGGAGATCAGGGAGGCTGGGGAGATCTGGAAGGCTGGGGAGATCTGGAAGGCTGGGTTGATCAGGGAGGCTGGGGAGATCAGGGAGGCTGGGGAGATCAGGGAGGCTGGGGAGATCAGGGAGGCTGGGGAGATCAGGGAGGCTGGGGAGATCAGGGAGGCTGGGGAGATCAGGGAGGCTGGGGAGATCAGGGAGGCTGGGGAGATCAGGGAGGCTGGGGAGATCAGGGAGGCTGGGTTGATCAGGGAGGCTTGGGAGATCAGATGCCCAGAGCAGAGAAACAGGTAAATCTTTGGATTTTGGCTTAAATAGCAACGTTCTTCTTGCCGAATAAGGCAAGCGAAAATTTGTGTATCCAATAATTTCGCAAAAAATCATTTTGAGCCTAACGAAAAAAAAAAATATTTAATTGTGTTCATTATTAGATCATTGTAACCTTATCTAAAATATATTTAGTTGGAATTAATTAAATTAATTCACGCTTGTTATAATAAGGTCAGGTAAGTTTCCTAAGGTTCTTTTGGTAAAATATTATTAATTTTAACGTCAACATAAATGAAAAAAAAATATATCTGTAAACGTAGGTCTTAATTTTAAATGAGTTACTGATAATTAACGAACTTTACCTATTCTGCACCACATACATACACACTGACATACATACATTCATACACAGACACACACAGTCTGATGGAACATACAAAACTGTCTGTCCAACCAGAAAAGAAATTACGTCCAGCTGATAAATCCCCCCTACCCCCCACCCCCTCCTCTACCCCTCCCCCTCCCCCTCCCCCTCCCCATCCCCCTCCCCATCCCCCTCCCCCTCCCCTTCCCCCTCTTTCACCACTGAAGGAAGGCAGACACTGAAGGAAGGGAGATACTGAAGGAAGGGAGACACTGAAGGAAGGCAGACACTGAAGGAAGGGAGACACTGAAGGAAGGGAGACACTGAAGGAAGGGAGACACTGAAGGAAGGGAGACACTGAAGGAAGGGAGACACTGAAGGAAGGGAGACACTGAAGGAAGGGTGACACTGAAGAAAGGGTGACACTGAAGGAAGGGAGACACTGAAGGAAGGGAGACACTGAAGGAAGGGAGACACTGAAGGAAGGGTGACACTGAAGGAAGGGAGACACTGAAGGAAGGGAGACACTGAAGGAAGGGTGACACTGAAGGAAGGGAGACACTGAAGGAAGGGAGACACTGAAGGAAGGGAGACACTGAAGGAAGGGAGACACTGAAGGAAGGGAGACACTGAAGGAAGGGAGACACTGAAGGAAGGGAGACACTGAAGGAAGGGAGACACTGAAGGAAGGGAGACACTGAAGGAAGGGAGACACTGAAGGAAGGGAGACACTGAACGAAGGGAGACACTGAAGGAAGGGAGATACTGAAGGAAGGGAGATACTGAAGGAAGGGAGACACTGAAGGAAGGGAGATACTGAAGGAAGGGAGATACTGAAGGAAGGGAGATACTGAAGGAAGGGAGACACTGAAGGAAGGGAGATACTGAAGGAAGGGAGATATTGAAGGAAGGGAGAGACTGAAGGAAGGGAGATACTGAAGGAAGGGAGACACTGAAGGAAGGGAGATACTGAAGGAAGGGAGATACTGAAGGAAGGGAGATACTGAAGGAAGGGAGACACTGAAGGAAGGGAGATACTGAAGGAAGGGAGATACTGAAGGAAGGGAGATACTGAAGGAAGGGAGATACTGAAGGAAGGGAGACACTGAAGGAAGGGAGACACTGAAGGAAGGGAGACACTGAAGGAAGGGAGACACTGAAGGAAGGGAGATACTGAAGGAAGGGAGATACTGAAGGAAGGGAGATACTGAAGGAAGGGAGACACTGAAGGAAGGGAGACACTGAAGGAAGGGAGACACTGAAGGAAGGGAGACACTGAAGGAAGGGAGACACTGAAGGAAGGGAGACACTGAAGGAAGGGAGACACTGAAGGAAGGGTGACACTGAAGGAAGGGAGACACTGAAGGAAGGGAGACACTGAAGGAAGGGAGACACTGAAGGAAGGGAGATACTGAAGGAAGGGAGATACTGAAGGAAGGGAGACAGGGAGAATAATTTTCACAGCTTCCTTTAAAAGCAGCTGCATTAAAATCACATAAAACAGACAGGAGATGTTCCCTCCCTCCCTCCCTCCCTCCCTCCTTCCCTCCCTCCCTCCCTCCTTCATCACAGACCCATAACACTCGCCCCTTCAACTGTCCACTCTGTCCCTTTACTTGTTTCACTGGCACCTCCTTCCCTTTACTGGCACCTCCCTTCCCTTTACTTGTACCTCCTTCCCTTTACTGGCACCTCCCTTCCCTTTACTTGCACCTCCTTCCCTTTACTGGCACCTCCCTTCCCTTTACTTGCACCTCCTTCCCTTCACTGGCACCTCCTTCCCTTTACCTGCACCTTCTTCCCTTCACTGGCACCTCCCTTCCCTTTACTTGCACCTCCTTCCCTTCACTGGCACCTCCTTCCCTTTACTGACACCTCCTTCCCTTCACTGGCACCTCTTTCCCTTTACTGGCACCTCCTTCCCTTCACTGGCACCTCCTTCCCTTTACTGGCACCTCCTTCCCTTCACTGGCACCTCCTTCCCTTTACTGGCACCTCCTTCCCTTCACTGGCACCTCCTTCCCTTCACTGGCACCTCCTTCCCTTTACTGGCACCTCCTTCCCTTCACTGGCACCTCCTTCCCTTTACTGGCACCTCCTTCCCTTCACTGGCACCTCGTTCCCTTCACTAGCACCTCCTTCCCCTCACTAGCACCTCCTTCCCCTCACTAGCACCTCCTTCCCTTCACTGGCACCTCCTTCCCTTCACTGGCACCTCCTTCCCTTCACTGGCACCTCCTTCCCTTCACTGGCACCTCCTTCCCTTCACTGGCACCTCCTTCCCTTCACTGGCACCTCCTTCCCTTCACTGGCACCTCCTTCCCTTCACTAGCACCTCCTTCCCTTCACAAGCACCTTGCAACTTTTGACCTCTTACGCTGTACTCCGTCCGCAGTCTTTTCTGACCTTCCCCAAGTTTCATAATCTTGAACTTGGTGAGATTAAACTCCAGGAGCCAGTTGCTGGACCAGGCTTCCAGCCTGTCCGGATCACCTTGTAGGCTTTTCTGAACCTGGTCCACTTGTATTCCCCACATTAGTCTTATATCTGCAAACAGGGATACCTCTGAATCTATCCCAGAAACAGGGATACCTCTGAATCTATCCCAGAAACAGGGATACCTCTGAATCTATCCCAGAAACAGGGATTCCTCTGAATCTATCCCAGAAACAGGGATACCTCTGAATCTATCCAAGAAACAGGGATACCTCTGAATCTATCCCAGAAACACGGATACCTCTGAATCTATCCCAGAAACAGGGATACCTCTGAATCTATCCCAGAAACAGGGATACCTCTGAATCTATCCCAGAAACAGGGATACCTCTGAATCTATCCCAGAAACAGGGATTCCTCTGAATTTATCCCAGAAACAGGGATACCTCTGAATCTATCCCAGAAACAGGGATACCTCTAAATCTATCCCAGAGACAGGGATACCTCTGAATCTATCCCAGAAACAAGGATACCTCTGAACCCATCCCAGAAACAGGGATACCTCTGAATCTATCCCAGAAACAGGGATACCTCTGAATCTATCCCAGAAACAGGGATACCTCTGAATCTATCCCAGAAACAGGGATACCTCTGAATCTATCCCAGAAACAGGGATACCTCTGAATCTATCCCATAAACAGGGATACCACTGAATCTATCCCAGAAACAGGGATACCTCTGAATTTATCCAAGAAACAGGGATACCTCTGAATCTATCCCAGAGCAGGGATACCTCTGAATCTATCCCAGAAACAGGGATACCTCTGAATCTATCCCAGAGCAGGGATACCTCTGAATCTATCCCAGAAACAGGGATACCTCTGAATCTATCCCAGAGACAGGGATACCTCTGAATCTATCCCAGAAACAAGGATACCTATGAATCTATCCCAGAAACAGGGATACCTCTGAATCTATCCCAGAAACAGGGATACCTCTGAATCTATCCCAGAAACATGGATACCTCTGAATCTGTCCCAGAAACAGGGATATCTCTGAATCTATCCCAGAAACAGGGATACCTCTGAATCTATCCCAGAAAGAGGGATACCTCTGAATCTATCCCAGAAACAGGGATACCTCTGAATCTATCCCAGAAACAGGGATACATCTGAATCTATCCCAGAAAAAGGGATAACTCTGAATCTATCCCAGAAACAGGGATACCTCTGAATTTTTCCCAGAAACAGGGATACCTCTGAATCTATTCCAGAAACAGGGATACCTCCGAATCTATCCCAGAAACAGGGATACCTCTGAGTCTATCCCAGAAACAGGGATACCTCTGAATCTATCCCAGAAACAGGGATACCTCTGAATCTATCCCAGAAACAGGGGTACCTCTGAATCTGTCCCAGAAACAGGGATACCTGTGAATCTTTCCCAGAAACAGAGATACCTCCGAATCTATCCCAGAAACAGGGATACCTCTGAATCTATCCCAGAAACAGGGATACCTCTGAATCTATCCCAGAAACAGGGATACCTCTGAATCTATCCCAGAAACAGGGATACCTCTGAATCTATCCCAGAAACAGGGATACCTCTGAATCTATCCCAGAAACAGGGATACCTCTGAATCTATCCCAGAAACAGGGATACCTCTGAATCTATTCCAGAAACAGGGATACCTCCGAATCTGTCCCAGAAACAGGGATACCTCTGAATCTATCCCAGAAACAAGGATACCTCTGAATCTATCCCAGAAACAGGGATACCTCTGAATCTATCCCAGAAAAATGGATACCTCTGAATCTGTCCCAGAAACAGGGATATCTCTGAATCTATCCCAGAAACAGGGATACCTCTGAATCTATCCCAGAAACAGGGATACCTCTGAATCTATCCCAGAAACAGGGATACCTCTGAATCTATCCCAGAAACAGGGATACATCTTAATCTATCCCAGAAACAGGGATACCTCTGAATCTATCCCAGAGCAGGGATACCTCTGAATCTATCCCAGAAACAGGGATACCTCTGAATCTATCCCAGAGCAGGGATACCTCTGAATCTATCCCAGAAACAGGGATACCTCTGAATCTATCCCAGAGACAGGGATACCTCTGAATCTATCCCAGAAACAAGGATACCTATGAATCTATCCCAGAAACAGGGATACCTCTGAATCTATCCCAGAAACAGGGATACCTCTGAATCTATCCCAGAAACATGGATACCTCTGAATCTGTCCCAGAAACAGGGATATCTCCGAATCTATCCCAGAAACAGGGATACCTCTGAATCTATCCCAGAAACAGGGATACCTCTGAATCTATCCCAGAAACAGGGATACCTCTGAATCTATCCCAGAAACAGGGATACATCTGAATCTATCCCAGAAACAGGGATACCTCTGAATCTATCCCAGAAACAGGGATACCTCTGAATTTTTCCCAGAAACAGGGATACCTCTGAATCTATCCCAGAAACAGGGATACCTCTGAATCTATTCCAGAAACATGGATACCTCCGAATCTATCCCAGAAACAGGGATACCTCTGAGTCTATCCCAGAAACAGGGATACCTCTGAATCTATCCCAGAACCTCCGAATCTATCCCAGAAACAGGGATACCTCTGAATCTATCCCAGAAACAGGGATACCTCTGAATCTTTCCCAGAAACAGGGGTACCTATGAATCTATCCCAGAAACAGGGATACCTCTGAATCTATCCCAGAAACAGGGATACCTCTGAATCTGTCCCAGAAACAGGGATACCTCTGAATCTGTCCCAGAAACAGGGATACCTCCGAATCTATCCCAGAAACAGGGATACCTCTGAATCTATCCCTGAAACAGGGATACCTCTGAATCTATCCCAGAAACAGGGATACTTCTGAATCTATCCCAGAAACAGGGATACCTCTGAATCTATCCCAGAAACAGGGATACCTCTGAATCTATCCCAGAAACAAGGATACCTCTGAATCTATCCCAGAAACAGGGATACCTCTGAATCTATTCCAGAAACAGGGATACCTCCGAATCTGTCCCAGAAACAGGGATACCTCTGAATCTATCCCAGAAACAAGGATACCTCTGAATCTATCCCAGAAACAGGGATACCTCTGAATCTATCCCAGAAACATGGATACCTCTGAATCTGTCCCAGAAACAGGGATATCTCTGAATCTATCCCAGAAACAGGGATACCTCTGAATCTATCCCAGAAACAGGGATACCTCTGAATCTATCCCAGAAACAGGGATACCTCTGAATCTATCCCAGAAACAGGGATACATCTGAATCTATCCCAGAAACAGGGATACCTCTGAATCTATCCCAGAAACAGGGATACCTCTGAATTTTTCCCAGAAACAGGGATACCTCTGAATCTATCCCAGAAACAGGGATACCTCTGAATCTATTCCAGAAACAGGGATACCTCCGAATCTATCCCAGAAACAGTGATACCTCTGAATCTATCCCAGAAACAGGGATACCTCTGAATCTATCCCAGAAACAGGGATACCTCTGAATCTATCCCAGAAACAGGGATACATCCGAATCTATCCCAGAAACAGGGATACCTCTGAATCTATCCCAGAAACAGGGATACCTCTGAATCTATCCCAGAAACAGGGGTACCTATGAATCTATCCCAGAAACAGGGATACCTCTGAATCTATCCCAGAAACGGGGATACCTCTGAATCTGTCCCAAAAACAGGGATACCTCTGAATCTTTCCCAGAAACAGGGATACCTCCGAATCTATCCCAGAAACAGGGATACCTCTGAATCTATCCCAGAAACAGGGATACCTCTGAATCTATGCCAGAAACAGGGATACCTCTGAATCTATCCCAGAAACAGGGATACCTCTGAATCTATCCCAGAAACAGGGATACCTCTGAATCTATCCCAGAAACAGGGATACCTCTGAATCTATCCCAGAAACAGGGATACCTCTGAATCTGTCCCAGAAACAGGGATACCTCTGAATCTATCCCCGAAACAGGGATACCTCTGAATCTATCCCAGAAACAGGAATACCTCTGAATCTCTCCCAGAAACAGGGATACCTCTGAATCTATCCC
Organism: Cherax quadricarinatus; assembly: GCF_038502225.1. Classification (NCBI taxonomy): domain Eukaryota; kingdom Metazoa; phylum Arthropoda; class Malacostraca; order Decapoda; family Parastacidae; genus Cherax; species Cherax quadricarinatus. The sequence continues at coordinate 70,344 of NW_027195292.1, forward strand.
AGAAACAGTGATACCTCTGAATCTATCCCAGAAACAAGGATACCTCTGAATCTATCCCAGAAACAGGGATACCTCTGAATCTATCCCAGAAACAGGGATACCTCTAAATCTATCCCAGAAACAGGGATACCTCTGAATCTATCCCAGAAACAGGGATACCTCTGAATCTATCCTAGAAACAGGGATACCTCTGAATCTATCCCAGAAACGGGGATACCTCTGAATCTGTCCCAGAAACAGGGATACCTCTGAATCTTTCCCAGAAACAGGGATACCTCCGAATCTATCCCAGAAACAGGGATACCTCTGAATCTATCCCTGAAACAGGGATACCTCTGAATCTATGCCAGAAACAGGGATACCTCTGAATCTATCCCAGAAACAGGGATACCTCTGAATCTATCCCAGAAACAGGGATACCTCTGAATCTATCCCAGAAACAGGGATACCTCTGAATCTATCCCAGAAACAGGGATACCTCTGAATCTGTCCCAGAAACAGGGATACCTCTGAATCTATCCCAGAAACAGGGATACCTCTGAATCTATCCCAGAAACAGGAATACCTCTGAATCTCTCCCAGAAACAGGGATACCTCTGAATCTATCCCAGAAACAGGGATACCTCTGAATCTATCCCAGAAACAGGGATACCTCTGAATCTATCCTAGAAACAGGGATACCTCTGAATCTATCCCAGAAACAGGGATACCTCTGAATCTATCCCAGAAACAAGGATACCTCTGAATCTGTTCCAGAAAAAGGGATACCTCTGAATATATCACAGAAACAGGGATACCTCTGAATCTATCCCAGAAAAAGGGATACCTCTGAATCTATCCCAGAAACAGGGATACCTCTGAATCTATCCCAGAAACAGGGATACCTCTGAATCTATCCCAGAAACAGGGATACCTCTGAATCTATCCCAGAAACAGGGATACCTCTGAATCTGTCCCAGAAACAGGGATACCTCTAAATCTTTCCCAGAAACAGGGATACCTCCGAATCTATCCCAGAAACAGGTATACCTCTGAATCTATCCCAGTAACAGGGATACCTCTGAATCTATCCCAGAAACAGGGATACCTCTGAATCTATCCCAGAAACAGGGATACCTCTGAATCTTTCCCACAAACAGGGATACCTCTGAATCTATCCCAGAAACAGGGATACCTCTGAATCTGTCCCAGAAACAGGGATACCTCTGAATCTATCCCAGAAACAGGGATACCTCTGAATCTATGCCAGAAACAGCACTGGTCCTAGGACTAACCCGTGTGGGACCCCGCTCGACACAGGCGCCCACTCGAACACCTCGTCTCGTACAGTCACACATTATTTTCTTTCTGTCAGGAGGTATATCTGGAAGTGGTATACCTAGTTATACCTAGTTATTCCATGTTCTACCATACATAGCCAGGTATACCTGGAAATGGTATACCTAGTTATAACTAGTTATTCCTTGTTCTACCATTCATAACCAGGTATACCTGGAAGTAGTATACCTGGTTATTCCTTGTTCTACCATACATAAGCAGGTATACCTGGAAGTAGTATACCTGGTTATTCCTTGTTCTACCATACATAAGCAGGTATACCTGGAAGTAGTATACCTGGTTATTCCTTGTTCTACCATACATAAGCAGGTATACCTGGAAGTAGTATTCCTGGTTATTCATTGTTCTACAATATATAAGCAGGATACCTGGAAGTAGTATACCTGGTTATTCCTTGTTCTACCATACATAAGCAGGTATACCTGGAAGTAGTATACCTTGTTATTCATTGTTCTACAATATATAAGCAGGATACCTGGAAGTAGTATACCTGGTTATTCCTTGTTCTACCATACATAAGCAGGTATACCTGGAAGTAGTATACCTGGTTATTCCTTGTTCTACCATACATAAGCAGATATACCCTGGAGTGGTATACCTAGTTATACCTAGACTAAGTTAAAAGAGAGAGTGCTAATACATAATAAAGAGGGAAAGTGTAGATAGAAAGAGAGAGAAGAGGAAGAAGAGAGTGAAGGGGCCAGATAAACAGGGAGGAGAGAGAGAGAGAAGAGACAAAAGAGAGAGAGAGAGAGGCCCATGGCCAGAGAGAGAGAGGAGAGGGGGAGATGAGAGGAGACAGAGAGAGATCCTGTTACAGAGAGAAATAGGAAGGGAGAGAAGAGAGGGGACAGAGAGAGATCCTGGTACAGAGATAGATAGGAAGGGAGAGAAGAGAGGAGACAGGAAGAGAGAGATCCTGGTACAGAGATAGATAGGAAGGGAGAGAAGAGAGGAGACAGGAAGAGAGAGATCCTGGTACAGAGATAGATAGGAAGGGGGAGAAGAGAGGAGACAGAGAGAGGTCCTGGTACAGAGATAGATAGGAAGGGAGAGAAGAGAGGAGACAGGAAGAGAGAGATCCTGGTACAGAGATAGATAGGAAGGGGGAGAAGAGAGGAGACAGAGAGATCCTGGTACAGAGATAGATAGGTGGGAGAGAAGAGAGGAGACAGAGAGAGGTCCTGGTACAGAGATAGATAGGAAGGGAGAGAAGAGAGGAGACAGGAAGAGAGAGATCCTGGTACAGAGATAGATAGGTGGGAGAGAAGAGAGGAGACAGAGAGAAGTCCTGGTTCAGATATAGATAGGAAGGGAGAGAAGAGAGGAGACAGGAAGAGAGAGATCCTGGTACAGAGAAAGATAGGAAGGGGGAGAAGAGAGGAGACAGAGAGAGGTCCTGGTACAGAGATAGATAGGAAGGGAGAGAAGAGAGGAGACAGAGAGATCCTGGTACAGAGAGGAGACAGAGAGATCCTGGTACAGAGATAGATAGGAAGGGGGAGAAGAGAGGAGACAGAGAGATCCTGGTACAGAGATAGATAGGAAGGGAGAGAAGAGAGGAGACAGGAAGAGAGAGATCCTGGTACAGAGATAGATAGGAAGGGAGAGAAGAGAGGAGACAGGAAGAGAGAGATCCTGGTACAGAGAAAGATAGGAAGGGAGAGAAGAGAGGAGACAGGAAGAGAGAGATCCTGGTACAGAGAAAGATAGGAAGGGAGAGAAGAAAGGGGACAGGAAGAGAGAGATCCTGGTACAGAGATAGATAGGAAGGGAGAGAAGAGAGGAGACAGGAAGAGAGAGAGTGAAAGAGAAGAAATAAATCCCGTGACCCCTCAAGGTCATCTCCATATCAATCCTAGAGTCTTGTAAGACCCTTCCTGAGATATTGTGGCTACTTCCCTACTTCCCTTCACTGAGGGAGTACCTCCCTACTTCCCTGCACTGAGGGAGGTGAGAGAGAGAGTACCTCCCTACTTCCCTGCACTGAGAGAGTACCTCCCTACTTCCCTGCACTGAGAGAGTACCTCCCTACTTCCCTGCACTGAGAGAGTACCCCTACTTCCCTGCACTGAGAGAGTACCTCCCTACTTCCCTGCACTGAGAGAGTACCCCCTACTTCCCTGCACTGAGAGAGTACCTCCCTACTTCCCTGCACTGAGAGAGTACCTCCCTACTTCCCTGCACTGAGAGAGTACCCCCTACTTCCCTGCACTGAGAGAGTACCTCCCTACTTCCCTGCACTGAGAGAGTACCTCCCTACTTCCCTTCACTGAGGGAGGTGAGAGAGAGAGTACCTCCCTACTTCCCTTCACTGAGGGAGGTGAGAGAGAGAGTACCTCCCTACTTCCCTGCACTGAGAGAGTACCTCACTACTTCCCTGCACTGAGAGAGTACCTCCCTACTTCCCTGCACTGAGAGAGTACCTCCCTACTTCCCTGCACTGAGAGAGTACCCCCTACTTCCCTGCACTGAGAGAGTACCTCCCTACTTCCCTGCACTGAGAGAGTACTCCCTACTTCCCTGCACTGAGAGAGTACCCCCTACTTCCCTGCACTGAGAGAGTACCCCCTACTTCCCTGCACTGAGAGAGTACCCCCTACTTCCCTGCACTGAGAGAGTACCCCCTACTTCCCTGCACTGAGAGAGTACTACTTCCCTACTTCCCAACCCTGCACTGAGAGAGTACCCCCTACTTCCCTGCACTGAGAGAGTACCCCCTACTTCCCTGCACTGAGAGAGTACCCCCTACTTCCCTGCACTGAGAGAGTACCCCCTACTTCCCTGCACTGAGAGAGTACCCCCTACTTCCCTGCACTGAGAGAGTACCTCCCTACTTCCCTGCGCTGAGAGAGTACCTCCCTACTTCCCTGCACTGAGAGAGTACCCCCTACTTCCCTGCACTGAGAGAGTACCCCCTACTTCCCTGCACTGAGAGAGTACCTCCCAACTTCCCTGCACTGAGAGAGTACCCCCTACTTCCCTGCACTGAGAGAGTACTCCCTACTTCCCTGCACTGAGAGAGTACCTCCCAACTTCCCTGCACTGAGAGAGTACCTCCCAACTTCCCTGCACTGAGAGAGTACCCCCTACTTCCCTGCACTGAGAGAGTACCTCCCAACTTTCCTGCACTGAGAGAGTACCTCCCTACTTCCCTGCACTGAGAGAGTACCTCCCTACTTCCCTGCACTGAGAGAGTACCCCCTACTTCCCTGCACTGAGAGAGGTGAGAGAGTGAGAAAGAGGGTGCCTCCCTGCTTCTCTACCACTGAGCTGAGAGTGAGAGAGACAGAGAGAGATACAGAGAGAGAGAATCATACATACACTGCCTGTATGGACAAGATAATACAACAATACAATCAACAGTAAAGATGCCACGATACATCTCCTTCCTCGACAGACATTTCAAGACTCCTCGATTTACATCACCTTTACGATGTTGCCTCACTATTATAGTCGTGGGGGCTGCTTGAGACCAAAGACCAATTTAGACTTTTGGTAAATGCCCGTCACTTTAAGGCTGATGATCCATATACCACAGCAGGTTTGTGTCGTAGTTCTCTTGGCCAGACAGATGACTGATGGAGACTTGGCCGACAGACATTTGACCAAAGGGCAATTGGCCAAAAAGACATTGCACTGATAGCCATTTGGCCAAACAGGCAATAGACCAAATGGATAATTACGTTAGGTTAAGGCAATGGATGCCATATGTGCATTCAGTGAAATGTCTTTCTGGCCAATTGTCCATCGGCCAAATATCTAAGAGCTGGACATAGTCTTTCATTTTCATGTGCCACATAGCTGAAACAGGAAAAGGGGAGTTAACACAATCCCCAACACCACATATGGCACTATACCAGGTATACAACACCTGGCATAATTTACAAGATTTATCTTGTGTGGGCGTCAGGTTATGAAATAATGAAGGCATCGTTCTGTCCAACCACGACATCTAGAAGGCATCGTTCTGTCCAACCACGACATCTAGAATGCATCGTTCTGTCCAACCATGACATCTAGAATGCATCGTTCTGTCCAACCATGACATCTAGAAGGCATCGTTCTGTCCAACCATGACATCTAGAAGGCATCGTTCTGTCCAACCATGACATCTAGAATGCATCGTTCTGTCCAACCACGACATCTAGAATGCATCGTTCTGTCCAACCATGACATCTAGAAGGCATCGTTCTGTCCAACCATGACATCTAGAATGCATCGTTCTGTCCAACCATGACATCTAGAAAGCATCGTTCTGTCCAACCATGACATCTAGAAGGCATCGTTCTGTCCAACCATGACATCTAGAAGGCATCGTTCTGTCCAACCATGACATCTAGAAGGCATCGTTCTGTCCAACCATGACATCTAGAAGGCATCGTTCTGTCCAACCATGACATCTAGAAGGCATCGTTCTGTCCAACCATGACATCTAGAAGGCATCGTTCTGTCCAACCATGACATCTAGAATACATCGTTCTGTCCAACCATGACATCTAGAAGGCATCGTTCTGTCCAACCATGACATCTAGAATACATCGTTCTGTCCAACCATGACATCTAGAAGGCATCGTTCTGTCCAACCATGACATCTAGAAGGCATCGTTCTGTCCAACCATGACATCTAGAAGGCATCGTTCTGTCCAACCATGACATATTGAAGGCATCGTTCTGTCCAACCACGACATCTAGAAGATATTGTCCACATTCCTATTATCCTGAGCCCTCATGACAGCAGTACACATCGTCTTGGACAACAGAAGAAATAGGGTGTTACCTGGGCTGGTGTAGCTGGAGCCATGGCATCTGTAGAAGCAGATTTATGACGGTCAGTCCCTCAGAAAGGAAGCCTACGTAAATGTGGACTTCCATCTGTTTCAACATCAATGTCAACATATTATGATTGATGGTGACATCAATCAACATCTTACACAGAGGAATTTTGACGGATTTCTTGTAGTGTTGACATGTGGAACTTTGTTGACATTCCTGCTACCATCTCTGTTTCCTTCCTGAACACAGTAGTGGACTATCTGTGGGTACAGTTACTATCTTGGCACAGTGGTGGACTATCTGAAGGTACAGTTACTATCTTGACACAGTAGTGGACTATCTGTGGGTACAGTTACTATCTTGACACAGTAGTGGACTATCTGAAGGTACAGTTACTATCTTGACACAGTAGTGGACTATCTGTGGGTACAGTTACTATCTTGACACAGTAGTGGACTATCTGTGGGTACAGTTACTATCTTGACACAGTAGTGGACTATCTGTGGGTACAATTACTATCTTGACACAGTAGTGGACTATCTGCGAGTACAGTTACTATCTTGACACAGTAGTGGACTATCTGTGGGTACAGTTACTATCTTGACACAGTAGTGGACTATCTGTGGGTACAGTTACTATCTTGACACAGTAGTGGACTATCTGAAGGTACAGTTACTATCTTGGCACAGTAGTGGGCTATCTGTGGGTACAGTTACTATCTTGACACAGTAGTGGACTATCTGTGGGTACAGTTACTATCTTGGCACAGTGGTGGACTATCTGAAGGTACAGTTACTATCTTGACACAGTAGTGGACTATCTGTGGGTACAGTTACTATCTTGACACAGTAGTGGACTATCTGTGAGTACAGTTACTATCTTGACACAGTAGTGGACTATCTGTGGGTACAGTTACTATCTTGACACAGTAGTGGACTATCTGTGGGTACAGTTACTATCTTGACACAGTAGTGGACTATCTGTGAGTACAGTTACTATCTTGACACAGTAGTGGACTATCTGTGAGTACAGTTACTATCTTG
>NW_027195292.1:82500-85000 GCF_038502225.1 Cherax quadricarinatus
TTAACAAAGATCTTCAACACATCATTTGAAACTGGGCAACTCCCTGAGGTATGGAAAATGGCAAATGTAGTCCCAATTTTTAAAAAGGGAGACAGACATGAGGCACTAAACTACAGACCTGTATCACTAACGTGTATAGTATGCAAGGTCATGGAGAAGATCATCAGGAGGAGAGTGGTGGGGCACCTGGAAAGAAACAAGTGTATAATTGACAACCAGCACGGTTTCAGGGAAGGAAAATCCTGTGTCACAAACCTACTAGAGTTTTATGACAAGGTGACAGAAGTAAGACAAGAGAGAGAGGGGTGGATCGACTGCATATTTTTGGACTGCAAGAAGGCCTTCGACACAGTTCCTCACAAGAGGTTACTGCAAAAGCTAGAGGATCAGGCACACATAACAGGAAAGGCACTGCAATGGATCAGAGAATACCTGACAGGGAGGCAACAACGAGTCATGGTACGCGACGAGGTGTCAGAGTGGGCGCCTGTGACAAGCGGGGTTCCACAGGGGTCAGTCCTAGGACCTGTGCTGTTCTTGGTATATGTGAACGACATAACGGAAGGGATAGACTCAGAAGTGTCCTTGTTTGCAGATGATGCGAAGTTAATGAGAAGAATCAAATCGGATGAGGATCAGGCAGGACTACAAAGAGACCTGGACAGGCTACAAGCCTGGTCCAGCAACTGGCTCCTTGAATTTAACCCTGCCAAATGCAAAGTCATGAAGATTGGGGAAGGGCAAAGAAGACCGCAGACACAATATAGTTTAGATGGCCAAAGACTGCAAACCTCACTCAAGGAAAAAGATCTGGGGGTGAGCATAACACCGAGCATATCTCCTGAGGCGCACATCAATCAGATAACTGCTGCAGCATACGGGCGCCTGGCAAACCTACGGATAGCGTTCCGATACCTCAGTAAGGATTCGTTTAAGACTCTGTATACCATTTACGTCAGGCCCATACTGGAGTATGCAGCACCAGTTTGGAATCCACACCTAGTCAAGCACGTCAAGAAATTAGAGAAAGTGCAAAGGTTTGCAACAAGACTAGTCCCAGAGCTACGGGGATTGTCCTACGAAGAAAGGTTGAGGGAAATCGGCCTGACGACACTGGAGGACAGGAGGGTCAGGGGAGACATGATAACGACATATAAAATACTGCGCGGAATAGACAAGGTGGACAAAGACGGGATGTTCCAGAGAAGGGACACAGACACAAGAGGTCACAATTGGAAGTTGAAGACTCAGATGAATCAAAGGGATGTTAGGAAGTATTTCTTCAGTCATAGAGTAGTCAGGCCGTGGAATAGCCTAGAAAGTGACGTAGTGGAGGCGGGAACCATACATAGTTTTAAGGCGAGGTATGATAGAGCTCATGGGGCAGGGAGAGAGAGGACCTAGTAGCAATCAGCGAAGAGGCGGGGCCAGGAGCTGTGACTCGACCCCTGCAACCACAAATAGGTGAGTACAAATAGGTGAGTACACACACACACACACACACACACACACACACACACACACACACACACACAACACACACAACACACACACACCATTATTACACACACATCATACACATTATTAACACACACATACATACACATTATTATACACATACACATTATTATTACATACATACATACACACACTACACACACACATACACACACATACACACACATACACACACACACACACACATACACACACACACACACACACACACACATTACACACACACACACACACACAATACAACACACACACACACACACACACACACACACACACACACACACACACACACACACACACACACACACACACACACACACAGAATAGAGAGTAGTGCAAGACGACTCATCTCTGGCCTGGACCAACAGCTTGGACAGATACAACTTCGCCCCCTGGCCCACAGATGGTTCCAACTTCATCTGGCCCACAGATGGTTCCAACTTCATCTGGCCCACAGATGGTTCCAACTTCAACATCTGACCCACAGATGGTTCCAACTTCAACATCTGACCCTCAGATGGTTCCAACTTCACCATCTGGCCCACAGATGGTTCCAACCTCACCATCTGGCCCACAGATGGTTCCAACTTCACAATCTGGCCCACAGATGGTTCCAACTTCATCTGGCCCACAGATGGTTCCAACTTCAACATCTGACCCTCAGATGGTTCCAACTTCACCATCTGGCCCACAGATGGTTCCAACTTCACCATCTGGCCCACAGATGGTTCCAACTTCAACATCTGACCCTCAGATGGTTCCAACTTCACCATCTTGCCCACAGATGGTTCCAACATCACCATCTGGCCCACAGATGGTTCCAACTTCACCATCTGCCCCACAGATGGTTCCAACTTCACCATATGGCCCACAGATGGTTCCAACTTCACCTTCTGGCCGACAGATGGTTCCAACTTCACCATCTGGCCCACAGATGGTTCCAACTTCACCATCTGGCACACAGATGGTTCCAACTTCACCA
>NW_027195292.1:90000-110000 GCF_038502225.1 Cherax quadricarinatus
GTATATACATAGAGGGATAGTGTATATACAGAGAGAGGGATAGTGTATATACAGAGAGAGGGATAGTGTATATACAGAGAGAGGGATAGTGTATATACAGAGAGAGGGATAGTGTATATACAGAGAGAGGGATAGTGTATATACAGAGAGGGATAGTGTATATACAGAGAGGGATAGTGTATATACAGAGAGAGGGATAGTGTATATACAGAGAGAGGGATAGTGTATATACAGAGAGAGGGATAGTGTATATACATAGAGGGATAGTGTATATACAGAGAGAGGGATAGTGTATATACAGAGAGAGGGATAGTGTATATACAGAGAGAGGGATAGTGTATATACAGAGAGAGGGATAGTGTATATACAGAGAGGGATAGACTTACTAATGAATATCTCCCTCACCTGATTCTGGTATCAGATGATTTTGGTAACAGCTGAGGTTTGAATCAAGTGGCACTATCCTCACTGTCACTATCCTCACTGTCACTATCACCACTGTCACTATCCTCACTGTCACTATCCTCACTGTCACTATCCTCACTGTCACTATCCTCACTGTCACTATCCTCACTGTCACTATCCTCACTGTCACTATCCTCACTGTCACTATCACCACTGTCACTATCCTCACTGTCACTATCCTCTGTCACTATCCTCTATCACTATCACCACTGTCACTATCACCACTGTCACTATCCTCACTGTCACTATCCTCACTGTCACTATCCTCACTGTCACTATCCTCACTGTCACTATCCTCACTGTCACTATCCTCTGTCACTATCCTCTATCACTATCACCACTGTCACTATCCTCTATCACTATCACCACTGTCACTATCCTCACTGTCACTATCCTCACTGTCACTATCACCACTGTCACTATCACCACTGTCACTATCACCACTGTCACTATCCTCACTGTCACTATCCTCACTGTCACTATCCTCACTGTCACTATCCTCACTGTCACTATCCTCTGTCACTATCCTCTATCACTATCACCACTGTCACTATCCTCTATCACTATCACCACTGTCACTATCCTCACTGTCACTATCCTCACTGTCACTATCCTCACTGTCACTATCCTCACTGTCACTATCCTCTGTCACTATCCTCTATCACTATCACCACTGTGACTATCCTCTATCACTATCACCACTGTCACTATCCTTACTGTCACTATCACCGCTGTCACTATCCTCTGTCACTATCACCACTGTCACTGTCCACACTGTCACTATCACCACTGTCACTATCCTCTGTCACTATCACCACTGTCACTGTCCTCACTGTCACTATCCTCTGTCACTATCACCACTGTCACTATCCTCACTGTCACTATCACCACTGTCACTATCCTCTGTCACTATCACCACTGTCACTATTCTCACTGTCACTATCCTCTGTCACTATCACCACTGTCACTATCCTCACTGTCACTATCACCACTGTCACTATCATCACTGTCACTATCATCACTGTCACTATCATCACTGTCACTATTATCACTGTCACTATCATCACTGTCACTATCATCACTGTCACTATCCTCACTGTCACTATCACCACTGTCACTATCCTCTGTCACTATCACCACTGTCACTATCATCACTGTCACTATCACCACTGTCACTATCATCACTGTCACTATCATCACTGTCACTATCATCACTGTCACTATTATCACTGTCACTATCCTCACTGTCACTATCCTCACTGTCACTATCATCACTGTCACTATCATCACTGTCACTATCATCACTGTCACTATCATCACTGTCACTATTCTCACCGTCACTATCACCACTGTCACTATCATCACTGTCACTATCATCACTGTCACTATTATCACTGTCACTATCATCACTGTCACTATCATCACTGTCGCTATCATCACTGTCACTATCCTCACTGTCACTATCATCACTGTCTCTATCATCACTGTCACTATCATCACTGTCACTATCATCACTGTCACTATCATCACTGTCACTATCCTCACTGTCACTATCACCACTGTCACTATCATCACTGTCACTATCATCACTGTCACTATCCTCACTGTCACTGTCACCGCTGTCACTATCCTCACTGTCACTATCACCACTGTCACTATCACCACTGTCACTATCATCACTGTCACTATCATCACTGTCTCTATCATCACTGTCACTATCATCACTGTCACTATCACCACTGTCACTATCATCACTCACCATCATCACTGTCACTATCACCACTGTCACTATCATCACTGTCACCATCATCACTGTCACTATCCTCACTGTCACTATCATCACTGTCACTATCATCACTGTCACTATAATCACTGTCACTATCCTCACTGTCACTATCACCACTGTCACTATCCTCTGTCACTATCACCACTGTCACTGTCCTCACTGTCACTATCACCACTGTCACTATCCTCACTTCACTATCACTATCACCACTGTCACTATCCTCTGTCACTATCACCACTGTCACTATCCTCACTGTCACTATCATCATTGTCACTATCCTCACTGTCACTATCATCACTGTCACTATCATCACTGTCACTATCCTCACTGTAACTATCATCACTGTCACTATCATCACTGTCACTATCCTCACTGTCATTATCATCACTGTCACTATCATCACTGTCACTATCCTCACTGTCACTATCACCACTGTCACTATCCTCACTGTCACTATCACCACTGTCACTATCCTCACTGTCACTATCACCACTGTCACTATCCTCACTGTCACTATCACCAGTGTCACTATCCTCACTGTCACTATCACCACTGTCACTATCCTCACTGTCACTATCATCACTGTCACTATCCTCACTGTCACTATCATCACTGTCACTATCACCATTGTCACTGTCCTCACTGTCACTATCACCATTGTCACTGTCCTCACTGTCACTATCACCACTGTCACTATCATCACTGTCACTATCCTCACTGTCACCATCACCACTGTCACTATCCTCACTGTCACTATCCTCACTGTCACTATCCTCACTGTCACTCTCATCACTGTCACTATCCTCACTGTCACTATCCTCACTGTCACTCTCATCACTGTCACTATCCTCACTCTCACTATCCTCACTCTCACTATCCTCACTAGTTTTCTCACACCCCCGTAATTAGTGATTAAGTTAAGTGGAGCGAAGAACTTGAAGAGGAGGGGGGGCAGGAGGGGCTGGAGGGGGACTGGCAGGGGGTGGGATAGAAGTGGGGGCATGAGGAGGGGCAGGGACAGGAGGGGCGGCCCCCCCCCCCCCGCGGCACCCCCCCGCGTCACCCCCCCTCCAGTCCATCGTTCGTGGATTCCATAATACTAAGACACAAACGCCTCGACACAAGGCGGATTTATCCCGAAAAATAATCCGATCCTTTTTTTCCAAATATCGATAATTGCCAATAATTACAATAATTAGTGAAGCGGAGATTATTGAGGATTATAGATGGTTCGCCAGGCGGGCGAAACATCGCCCTCCTGGCGAGAGAGAAAGAGATTTACAGAATTATTTAATTAACAGAAGGAAGTCTAGCCATCCATCACCAGTCGAGTCAATTATCTCTCCTCCTATTCCTCCCCTCCCTTTCCTCCCTTCCCTTTCCTCCCCTCCTATTCCTCCCTTCCCTTTCCTCCCCTCCATTTCATCCACTTCCATTCAGTAAGTCCTCCATATAGGTCAAAAAGGTCCCTTAATCGTGAAACGGAAGTCAACAACTTGTAAATCAGAACTACGACATTGTGTAGATGACTGAACAAGGTCGGTCATAGTTACTGTGGCTCGTAGTAACAGCCTGGTTGATCAGGCCCTGACCCACCAATAATAATAATAATAATAATAATAATAATAATAATAATGTTTATTTCTAGCAGTACATGACACAACTTATACAGACCATAGCTGACACCTATGACATACTACTATATAGAAAGTCCCTTGTTATGTACAGCATTTCCAGCAAATTAGGTCAGTTTTGTCCCAGGATGCGACCCACACCAGTCCACTAACACCCAGGTACCTCTTTCACACTGATGAGTGAACAGGGACAGCAGGTGTCTTACGGAAACTCGTCCAAATGTTTTCCAGCCGTACTGGGAATTCGAACTCCAGATCCTAGAAACCCCCTCCAGGTAGATCCTGAAGCATAGAGAGTGTTGTCAATAAATAGGTGTTCCACCTTGACTGACACTAATCAGTCACCCACCAGTCAAGTTCAATTAGAACCCAGCCATCCCAGGTCTGAATAACTAGATACCATTCTCATATCTCCGACGATATCTGGTTCCTAAGTATTGATATTGAACTTGATTCCTTAGATCAATAATGTTCTGATTCTCCCAATGAGAATATATCTCTCTTGCCGAATACGCTATAACGATTCATCATGCATGTAGTTTGCAAGGAGTCCCCTCAACACTGTGTCCCGTAGCTCGATTGGTATGGCACTCACCTCACACACTGGCATTCAGGGGTCGATCCCCGGTACAGGTGGCAACATTAGGGCGTGTTTCCTTAAGACACCTCTTGTCCATGTTCACCTAGCAGTAAAATAGGTACCTGGGTGTCACTGGACTGGTGTGGGTCGAATCCTGGAGACAAAAAATTTACCTAATTTGCGGGAAATGCTCTGGATAACAAGGATCTTTCTATACCTTAGTTTGTCATAGGTGTCAACTATGGTCTGTATAAGTTGTATCATGTACTGGTAGAAATAAAGATTATTATTATTATTATTATTATTATTATTATTATTATTATTATTATTATTATTATTATTATTATTATTATTATCCAGGCCATAACATCCAGTACACTGTCTGGTGGAGTGAATGATGGCCTCTCTGCTGCTTACTCCTTGTAATTGACACCATGACTAGGCTCTGGCACTGATTCCCAACAATCTAAACCAAATATGTTAGGTTCTTACCTTCCTCAAACGAGACTGTGTATTGCAATGTACACTGGACGAGGTTGTAGGAATGACCAGCCAGTAGCAGTTCTAAGAGGTATGGCAAGAACACACACAGGGAAGGTTAGAGGATGGCCGGGTGTGCTCAACACTTACACGCTCTCTGGTTGAACCAAGACTAAAATCCTGGCCCTGGCTTTTCAAGTTGTAGGTCAGGGCCTCCCTAGTCCTGGTTGCCAGAAACGGTAAAAAAAAAAGGAACACCAATCAAGTGCTCTGGACATGTGAGAATATCAGACCTTGATCCATCAGGTTCTAGACCTGATGGGTCAAGGTCTCATAGCTACATCAAGTCATTAACGACTTAGATGTTAGATTTTTCAAGGACTCTCAATAGAGGGGAGAGTCAGTTAGGTAACCCTCCTTCCCCCTAGTGGGGGAGCTAACGGTCACTATGACACTAGGGTCACGCACTTCCTAAAAGAGGGGAATGGTGAGAGAGAGAGACCAGAGGAATAAAAAACAGTGTCTGGCCACACATCCTCAGAACAAGGTAAGTCTTCCATAACGAAGTAGTTGGAATTTGTCTTCATTGAACGTCATATTGTTATCCGTTGCTCAGTGGAAACATTGCTTTATATCTTCTTGGAGATTTGTCGTGTCCTCAATGGATGACTCTCATGCAGATCCTAAAGAGTCGGGGCCAGAACTATATGGAATATCTCATGCTACGGAAATCACCAGAAATTACTAATGGGTTTATGGGATGTTTGTTCCAGGACACCACTGGAAACAGACAAAAAAGAGAGCCTAAACAACACGAGCTGAGGAGAACAGTGTTAACCCAGACAGATCAGAGAGATGTTGCTTCAAAGAGGACCCGAGACGGGAAGGTAGGTCCTACAGATGTAACGTCAGGTGTCTTCTGCAGCTTACCAAACCCAGTTTCTCAAAGGGGAAATTAGGAAAACATTTGATATGTCCACGAAACTACGGTACCCTAATGAGTTCGTAGAAGCAACTTTGGTGGCAGCTAGGAAAACTTACCTTTGGAACGAACCTAGGATAACACCTCAGATCAAGAACATACAGGTTCTCCCATACAGTTAGAATTTATCCTGCTGAATGCCCTAAAAAGATTCAACATACAAGTAGTGTTTTAAAGTTCATGGATGAATCAAAGCATTGTGATAAAGAATTCTCCTCAACACTGTTGGTAGTGTTTACAGAATTGGTTGCAATGGCTGCAACTTACGTGGGACAGACTGGCAAACCTCTAGACGTTAGGTTAACACAACAACATTTAGTACGAACTGCTTAGAAATCAAATGTGATTTTCAACCACACCCGAACATGCAATAATCCTGCATATTGGTAGGAAGTCAGAGACCTTGCTCCTTGGTCCTCATGGCTGGAAAGAAATATTTTAGAATTGTTAATGATAAAACACGATAAACGTTCACTTCATAATTTAAAGGCAGATTCTTATCCGATGGACCTGGTCATGGACCGGGCCGCGGGGGCGTTGATCCCCGGAATAACCTCCAGGTAACCTCCAGGTAACAAGACTGGTTGGTTGGTTAATGGGGTTTAAAGTCTATCTACTACACCAGGGTCATTAAGACTGGTTGGTTGGTTAATGGGGTTTAAAGTCTACTACACCAGGGTCAAGACTGGTTGGTTGGTTAATGGGGTTTAAAGTCTATCTACTACACCAGGGTCATTAAGACTGGTTGGTTGGTTAATGGGGTTTAAAGTCTATCTACTACACCAGGGTCATTAAGACTGGTTGGTTGGTTAATGGGGTTTAAAGTCTATCTACTACACCAGGGTCATTAAGACTGGTTGGTTGGTTAATGGGGTTTAAAGTCTATCTACTACACCAGGGTCATTAAGACTGGTTGGTTGGTTAATGGGGTTTAAAGTCTATCTACTACACCAGGGTCATTAAGACTGGTTGGTTGGTTAATGGGGTTTAAAGTCTATCTACTACACCAGGGTCATTAAGACTGGTTGGTTGGTTAATGGGGTTTAAAGTCTATCTACTACACCAGGGTCATTAAGACTGGTTGGTTGGTTAATGGGGTTTAAAGTCTATCTACTACACCAGGGTCATTAAGACTGGTTGGTTGGTTAATGGGGTTTAAAGTCTATCTACTACACCAGGGTCATTAAGACTGGTTGGTTGGTTAATGGGGTTTAAAGTCTATCTACTACACCAGGGTCATTAAGACTGGTTGGTTGGTTAATGGGGTTTAAAGTCTATCTACTACACCAGGGTCATTAAGACTGGTTGGTTGGTTAATGGGGTTTAAAGTCTATCTACTACACCAGGGTCATTAAGACTGGTTGGTTGGTTAATGGGGTTTAAAGTCTATCTACTACACCAGGGTCATTAAGACTGGTTGGTTGGTTAATGGGGTTTAAAGTCTATCTACTACACCAGGGTCATTAAGACTGGTTGGTTGGTTAATGGGGTTTAAAGTCTATCTACTACACCAGGGTCATTAAGACTGGTTGGTTGGTTAATGGGGTTTAAAGTCTATCTACTACACCAGGGTCATTAAGACTGGTTGGTTGGTTAATGGGGTTTAAAGTCTATCTACTACACCAGGGTCATTAAGACTGGTTGGTTGGTTAATGGGGTTTAAAGTCTATCTACTACACCAGGGTCATTAAGACTGGTTGGTTGGTTAATGGGGTTTAAAGTCTATCTACTACACCAGGGTCATTAAGACTGGTTGGTTGGTTAATGGGGTTTAAAGTCTATCTACTACACCAGGGTCATTAAGACTGGTTGGTTGGTTAATGGGGTTTAAAGTCTATCTACTACACCAGGGTCATTAAGACTGGTTGGTTGGTTAATGGGGTTTAAAGTCTATCTACTACACCAGGGTCATTAAGACTGGTTGGTTGGTTAATGGGGTTTAAAGTCTATCTACTACACCAGGGTCATTAAGACTGGTTGGTTGGTTAATGGGGTTTAAAGTCTATCTACTACACCAGGGTCATTAAGACTGGTTGGTTGGTTAATGGGGTTTAAAGTCTATCTACTACACCAGGGTCATTAAGACTGGTTGGTTGGTTAATGGGGTTTAAAGTCTATCTACTACACCAGGGTCATTAAGACTGGTTGGTTGGTTAATGGGGTTTAAAGTCTATCTACTACACCAGGGTCATTAAGACTGGTTGGTTGGTTAATGGGGTTTAAAGTCTATCTACTACACCAGGGTCATTAAGACTGGTTGGTTGGTTAATGGGGTTTAAAGTCTATCTACTACACCAGGGTCATTAAGACTGGTTGGTTGGTTAATGGGGTTTAAAGTCTATCTACTACACAAGGGTCATTAAGACTGGTTGGTTGGTTAATGGGGTTTAAAGTCTATCTACTACACCAGGGTCATTAAGACTGGTTGGTTGGTTAATGGGGTTTAAAGTCTATCTACTACACCAGGGTCATTAAGACTGGTTGGTTGGTTAATGGGGTTTAAAGTCTATCTACTACACCAGGGTCATTAAGACTGGTTGGTTGGTTAATGGGGTTTAAAGTGTACTACACCAGGGTCAATAAGGCTGGTTGGTTGGTTAATGGGGTTTAAAGTCTATCTACTACACCAGGGTCATTAAGACTGGTTGGTTGGTTAATGGGGTTTAAAGTGTATCTACTACACCAGGGTCATTAAGACTGGTTAGTTGGTTAATGGGGTTTAAAGTCTTTCTACTACACCAGGGTCATTAAGACTGGTTGGTTGGTTAATGGGGTTTAAAGTCTATCTACTACACTAGGGTCATTAAGACTGGTTGGTTGGTTAATGGGGTTTAAAGTCTATCTACTACACCAGGGTCATTAAGACTGGTTGGGTGGTTAATGGGGTTTAAAGTCTATCTACTACACCAGGGTCATTAAGAACGGTTGGTTGGTTAATGGGGTTTAAAGTCTGTCTACTACACCAGGGTCATTAAGACTGGTTGGTTGGCTAATGGGGTTTAAAGTCTATCTACTACACCAGGGTCATTAAGACTGGTTGGTTGGTTTATGGGGTTTAAAGTCTATCTACTACACCAGGGTCATTAAGACTGGTTGGTTGGTTAATGGGGTTTAAAGTCTATCTACTACACCAGGGTCATTAAGACTGGTTGGTTGGTTAATGGGGTTTAAAGTCTATCTACTACACCAGGGTCATTAAGACTGGTTGGTTGGTTAATGGGGTTTAAAGTCTTTCTACTACACCAGGGTCATTAAGACTGGTTGGTTGGTTAATGGGGTTTAAAGTCTACTACACCAGGGTCATTAAGACTGGTTGGTTGGTTAATGGGGTTTAAAGTCTATCTACTACACCAGGGTCATTAAGAACGGTTGGTTGGTTAATGGGGTTTAAAGTCTATCTACTACACCAGGGTCATTAAGACTGGTTGGTTGGTTAATGGGGTTTAAAGTCCTTCTACTACACCAGGGTCATTAAGACTGGTTGGTTGGTTAATGGGGTTTAAAGTCTATCTACTACACCAGGGTCATTAAGACTGGTTGGTTGGTTAATTTGGTTTAAAGTCTATCTACTACACCAGGGTCATTAAGACTGGTTGGTTGGTTAATGGGGTTTAAAGTCTATCTACTACACCAGGGTCATTAAGACTGGTTGGTTGGTTAATGGGGTTTAAAGTCTATCTACTACACCAGGGTCATTAAGACTGGTTGGTTGGTTAATGGGGTTTAAAGACTATCTACTACACCAGGGTCATTAAGACTGGTTGGTTGGTTAATGGGGTTTAAAGTCTATCTACTACACCAGGGTCATTAAGAGTGGTTGGTTGGTTAATGGGGTTTAAAGTCTATCTACTACAGCCGGGTCATTAAGAATGGTTGGTTGATTAATGGGGTTTAAAGTCTATCTACTACACCAGGGTCATTAAGACTGGTTGGTTGATTAACGGGGTTTAAAGTCTATCTACTACACCAGGGTCATTGAGACTGGTTGGTTGGTTAATGGGGTTTATAGTCTATCTACTACAGCAGGGTCATTAAGAATGGTTGGTTGATTAATGGGGTTTAAAGTCTATCTACTACACCAGGGTCATTAAGACTGGTTGGTTGATTAATGGGGTTTAAAGTCTATCTACTACACCAGGGTCATTAAGACTGGTTGGTTGGTTAATGGGGTTTAAAGTCTATCTACTACACCATGGTCATTAAGACTGGTTGGTTGGTTAATGGGGTTTAAAGTCTATCTACTACACCAGGGTCATTAAGACTGGTTGACTGGTTAATGGGGTTTAAAGTTTATCTACAACACTAGGGTCATTAAGACTGGTTGGTTGGTTAATGGGGTTTAAAGTCTATCTACTACACCAAGGTCATTAAGACTGGTTGGTTGGTTAATGGGGTTTAAAGTCTATCTACTACACCAGGGTCATTAAGACTGGTTGGTTGGTTAATGAGGTTTAAAGTCTATCCACTACACCAGGGTCATTAAGACTGGTTGGTTCGTTAATGGGGTTTAAAGTCTATCTACTACACCAGGGTCATTAAGACTGGTTGGTTGGTTAATGGGGTTTAAAGTCTATCTACTACACCATGGTCATTAAGACTGGTTGGTTGGTTAATGGGGTTTAAAGTCTATCTACTACACCAGGGTCATTAAGGCTGGTTGGTTGGTTAATGGGGTTTAAAGTCTATCTACTACACCAGGGTCATTAAGGCTGGTTGGTTGGTTAATGGGGTTTAAAGTCTATCTACTACACCAGGGTCATTAAGACTGGTTGGTTGGTTAATGGGGTTTAAAGTCTATCTGCTACACCAGGGTCATTAAGGCTGGTTGGTTGGTTAATGGGGTTTAAAGTCTATCTACTACACCAGGGTCATTAAGGCTGGTTGGTTGGTTAATGGGGTTTAAAGTCTATCTACTACACCAGGGTCATTAAGACTGGTTGGTTGGTTAATGGGGTTTAAAGTCTATCTACTACACCAGGGTCATTAAGACTGGTTGGTTGGTTAATGGGGTTTAAAGTCTATCTACTACAGCCGGGTCATTAAGAATGGTTGGTTGATTAATGGGGTTTAAAGTCTATCTACTACACCAGGGTCATTAAGACTGGTTGGTTGGTTAATGGGGTTTAAAGTCTATCTACTACACCAGGGTCATTGAGACTGGTTGGTTGGTTAATGGGGTTTAAAGTCTATCTACTACAGCAGGGTCATTAAGAATGGTTGGTTGTTTAATGGGGTTTAAAGTCTATCTACTACACCAGGGTCATTAAGACTGGTTGGTTGATTAATGGGGTTTAAAGTCTATCTACTACACCAGGGTCATTAAGACTAGTTGGTTGGTTAATGGGGTTTAAAGTCTATCTACTACACCATGGTCATTAAGACTGGTTGGTTGGTTAATGGGGTTTAAAGTCTATCTACTACACCAGGGTCATTAAGACTGGTTGGTTGGTTAATGGGGTTTAAAGTCTATCTACTACACCAGGGTCATTAAGACTGGTTGGTTGGTTAATGGGGTTTAAAGTCTATCTACTACACCAAGGTCATTAAGACTGGTTGGTTGGTTAATGGGGTTTAAAGTCTATCTACTACACCAGGGTCATTAAGACTGGTTGGTTGGTTAATGGGTTTAAAGTCTATCTACTACACCAGGGTCATTAAGACTGGTTGGTTGGTTAATGGGGTTTAAAGTCTATCTACTACACCAGGGTCATTAAGACTGGTTGGTTGGTTAATGGGGTTTAAAGTCTATCTACTACACCAGGGTCATTAAGACTGGTTGGTTGGTTAATGGGGTTTAAAGTCTATCTACTACACCAGGGTCATTAAGACTGGTTTGTTGATTAATGGGGGTTTAAAGTCTATCTACTACACCAGGGTCATTAAGACTGCTTTGTTGATTAATTGGGTTTAAAGTCTATCTACTACACCAGGGTCATTAAGACTGGTTGGTTGGTTAATGGGGTTTAAAGTCTATCTACTACACCAGGGTCATTAAGACTGGTTGGTTGGTTAATGGGGTTTAAAGTCTATCTACTACACCAGGGTCATTAAGACTGGTTGGTTGGTTAATGGGGTTTAAAGTCTATCTACTACACCAGGGTCATTAAGACTGGTTGGTTGGTTAATGGGGTTTAAAGTCTATCTACTACACCAGGGTCATTAAGACTGGTTGGTTGGTTAATGGGGTTTAAAGTCTATCTACTACACCAGGGTCATTAAGACTGGTTGGTTGGTTAATGGGGTTTAAAGTCTATCTACTACACCAGGGTCATTAAGACTGGTTGGTTGGTTAATGGGGTTTAAAGTCTATCTACTACACCAGGGTCATTAAGACTGGTTGGTTGGTTAATGGGGTTTAAAGTCTATCTACTACACCAGGGTCATTAAGACTGGTTGGTTGGTTAATGGGGTTTAAAGTCTATCTACTACACCAGGGTCATTAAGACTGGTTGGTTGGTTAATGGGGTTTAAAGTCTATCTACTACACCAGGGTCATTAAGACTGGTTGGTTGGTTAATGGGGTTTAAAGTCTATCTACTACACCAGGGTCATTAAGAGGGTGGGCAAGAGGGTGGGCAAGAGGGTGGGCAAGAGGGTGGGCAAGAGGGTGGGCAAGAGGGTGGGTAAGAGGGTGGGCAAGAGGGTGGGCAAGAGGGTGGGCAAGAGGGTGGGCAAGAGGGTGGGCAAGAGGGTGGGTAAGAGGATGGGCAAGAGGGTGGGCAAGAGGGTGGGCAAGTGGGTGGGCACCAGGATATCAACAGTCTTGCTGAATCAGAGTTGTTTATGCTCACAGATGACCACAACGATACAGGTCATGTGATGGTGGCGATGGTGGCGGTGGAGGAGGCGGTGGTGGTGATGGTGGCGGTGGTGGCGGCGGTGGTGGCGGTGGTGGTAGTGGTGGTGGTAGTGGAGGCGGCGGTGGTGGTGATGGTGGCGGTGGAGGCGGCGGTGGTGGTGATGGTGGCGATGGTCGCGGTGGAGGCGGTGGCGGCGGTGGTGGTGGCGGTGGTAGTGGAGGCGGCGGTGGTGGTGATGGTGGCGGTGGTGGCGGCGGTGGTGGCGGTGGTGGTAGTGGTGGTGGTGGTGGTAGAAGCAGTAGTTGTGGTAGTAGCGGTGAGCAGGTTGCATGAAGCGGTGGCGGTGGTGGCAATGGCAGTGGTCAGGTGGTAGCATTGGTGGCGTGGTGGCAGTGGTGCGGTAGGTAGCGGTGGTAGCGGCAGGTGGCATTGGTGGCGGTGGTGGCGGTGGTAGCGGTTGCGGCAGAAGCGGTGGTATGGCGGTAGCAGGCGGCGGTGGCGGTGGTGGTGTTGCGGCGGAAGCGGTGGTGGTAGGCGGCAGTGGCGGTAGTGGCGGTGGTGGCATTGGTGGCGGTGGTGGCGGTGGTGGCTTGGTGGCGGTGGTGGCGGCGGTGGCATTGGTGGCAGGTGGTAGCGGATGGTAGCGGCGGCGGTGGCAGGCGGTGGCGGTGGTAGCGGTGGTAGGCGGTGGTAGGCGGTGGTGGCGGCTGGCATTGGTGGCGGTGGTGGTGGCGGCGGTGGCGGTAGCGGCAGGTGGCGGTTGGTGGCAGTGGTAGGCGGTAGTGGCAGTGGTAGCAGCGGTGGCGTTGGTGGCGTGGTGGCGGTGGTAGCGGTTGCGGCGGAAGCGGTGGTTGGTGGCAGGCGGTGGCGGTGGTGGCGGTAGTGGCGGTGGTAGCGGTTGCGGCAGGAGCGGTGGTGGTGGCGGCGGTGGCAGGTGGTAGCGGATGGTGGCGGTTGGTGGCGGTGGTAGGCGGTGGTAGCGGTGGTGCGGTGGTAGGCAGCGGTGGCATTGGTGGCAGGTGGTAGCGGTGGTAGCGCAGGTGGCATTGGTGGCGGTGGTGGCGGTGGTGCAGCGGTGGCGTTGGTGGCAGGTGGTAGGCGGTAGGTAGCGGTGGTAGGCGGCGGTGGCATTGGTGGCGGTGGTAGGCGGTGGTGCAGTGGTAGCAGCAGGTGGCATTGGTGGTGGTGGTAGCGGTGGTGCGGTTGCAGCGAAGCGGTGGTGGTAGCGCGGTGGCGGTAGTAGCAGTAGTAGCAGTAGTAGCAGTAGTAGCAGTAGTAGCAGTAGTAGCAGTAGTAGCAGCAGTAGCATTGGTAGCAGTAGTAGCAGTAGTAGCAGTAGTAGCAATTAACACTTACAACATACAGATATAACACACGTTGCACACACCTCACACTTCTCAACACCACAACACGTCGATCCCATGTATTATTTACACCCTCCTCAGCATGGGAAAACACACGATATATAACACCCATACAGTCATTAAAGCACTGATGGGCTACGCAGGGTAGTTACAACCAGGTGGTCATCAGGTACATACAATCATTACAGCACTGATGGGCTACGCAGGGTAGATACAAACAGGTGGCCATCAGGTACCATTGGGTTGATAAACAAAGACCCAATACCACGGGAAAGGTTTGATGACAGTGTCAGGCAGTGTAGTCACCACGTACCCTGACTGTGACTAGATACCCAGCGAAGTAGAGTTATCTAGAGCCAAGCTCTAGATAGCCTACGTCTAGAGCCAAGTTCTAGATAGCTTACATCTAGAGCCAAGTTCTACATAGCTTACATCTAGAGCCAAGCTCTAGATAGCCTACGTCTAGAGCCAAGCTCTAGATAGCTAACTTCTAGAGCCAAGCTCTAGATAGCCTACGTCTAGAGCCAAGCTCTAGATAGCCTACGTCTAGAGCCAAGCTCTAGATAGCCTACGTCTAGAGCCAAGCTCTAGATAGCTAACTTCTAGAGCCAAGCTCTAGATAGCCTACGTCTAGAGCCAAGCTCTAGATAGCCTACGTCTAGAGCCAAGCTCTAGATAGCCTACGTCTAGAGCCAAGCTCTAGATAGCTAACTTCTAGAGCCAAGCTCTAGATAGCCTACGTCTAGAGCCAAGCTCTAGATAGCCTACGTCTAGAGCCAAGCTCTAGATAGCCTACGTTTAGAGCCAAGCTCTAGATAGCCTACGTCTAGAGCCAAGCTATAGATAGCTTACATCTAGAGCCAAGCTCTAGATAGCCTACGTCTAGAGCCAAGCTCTAGATAGCTTACATCTAGAGCCAAGCTCTAGATAGCCTACGTCTAGAGCCAAGCTCTAGATAGCTTACATCTAGAGCCAAGCTCTAGATAGAATACGTTTAGAGCCAAGCTCTAGATAGCCTACGTCTAGAGCCAGGCTTTAGATAGCTTACATATAGAGCCAAGCTCTAGATAGCCTACGTCTAGAGCCAAGCTCTAGATAGCTTACATCTAGAGCGAAGATCTAGATAGCCTAAGTCTAGAGCCAAGCTCTAGATAGCTTACGTCTAGAGCCAAGCTCTAGATAACTTACATCTGGAGCCAAGCTCTAGATAGCCTAAGTCTAGAGCCAAGCTCTAGATAGCTTACGTCAAGACCCAAGCTCTAGATAGCCTACGTCTAGAGCCAAGTTCTAGATAGCTTACATCTAGAGCCAAGCTCTAGATAGCCTACGTCTAGAGCCAAGCTCTAGATAGCCTACGTCTAGAGCCAAGCTCTAGATAACTTACATCTGGAGCCAAGCTCTAGATAGCCTAAGTCTAGACCCAAGCTCTAGATAGCTTACATCTAGAGCCAAGCTCTAGATAGCCTACGTCTAGATCCAAGCTCTAGATAGCCTAAGTCTAGACCCAAGCTCTAGATAGCTTACATCTAGAGCCAAGCTCTAGATAGCCTAAGTCTAGAGCCAAGCTCTAGATAGCCTACGTCTAAAGCCAAGCTCTAGATAGCCTACGTGTAAAGCCAAGCTCTAGATAGCCTACGTCTAAAGCCAAGCTCTAGATAGCCTACGTCTAAAGCCAAGCTCTAGATAGCCTACGTCTAAAGCCAAGCTCTAGATAGCCTACGTCTAAAGCCAAGCTCTAGATAGCCTACGTCTAAAGCCAAGCTCTAGATAGCCTACGTCTAAAGCCAAGCTCTAGATAGCCTACGTCTAAAGCCAAGCTCTAGATAGCCTACGTCTAAAGCCAAGCTCTAGATAGCCTACGTCTAAAGCCAAGCTCTAGATAGCCTACGTCTAAAGCCAAGCTCTAGATAGCCTACGTCTAAAGCCAAGCTCTAGATAGCCTACGTCTAATGCCAAGCTCTAGATAGCCTACGTCTAATGCCAAGCTCTAGATAGCCTACGTCTAAAGCCAAGCTCTAGATAGCCTACGTCTAAAGCCAAGCTCTAGATAGCAAGGTATCCTGACAGGAATATCCTGCAACAATCACTAGACAGCCGTTGTATATCCTGTTTACATTTCCATTAATGAGCCACAAGAACATGTCACATACACAGCTGGCGTCTTCTGTCCTGTACAGATTTCCCAGGGTGACAGTAGAAGCTGTGGGGTGTCATGTTCAGGAGGTCAGTCCCTCAGTCTTGTGGTAGTTGTTTGTTCAGTCCCTCAGTCTTGTGGTGGTTGTTTGGTCAGTACCTCAGTCTTGTGGTTGTTGTTTGGTCAGTCCCTCAGTCTTGTGGTAGTTGTTTGGTCAGTACCTCAGTCTTGTGGTTGTTGTTTGGTCAGTCCCTCAGTCTTGTGGTAGATGTTTGTTCAGTCCCTCAGTCTTGTGGTAGTTGTTTGGTCAGTCCCTCAGTCTTGTGGTTGTTGTTTGGTCAGTACCTCAGTCTTGTGGTAGTTGTTTGTTCAGTCCCTCAGTCTTGTGGTGGTTGTTTGTTCAGTCCCTCAGTCTTGTGGTTGTTGTTTGTTCAGTACCTCAGTCTTGTGGTTGTTGTTTGTTCAGTCCCTCAGTCTTGTGGTTGTTGTTTGTTCAGTCCCTCAGTCTTGTGGTTGTTGTTTGTTCAGTCCCTCAGTCTTGTGGTTGTTGTTTGTTCAGTCCCTCAGTCTTGTGGTGGTTGTTTGTTCAGTCCCTCAGTCTTGTGGTTGTTGTTTGTTCAGTCCCTCAGTCTTGTGGTGGTTGTTTGGTCAGTCCCTCAGTCTTGTGGTCGTTGTTTGTTCAGTCCCTCAGTCTTGTGGTAGTTGTTTGGTCAGTCCCTCAGTCTTGTGGTAGTTGTTTGGTCAGTCCCTCAGTCTTGTGGTAGTTGTTTGGTCAGTCCCTCAGTCTTGTGGTTGTTGTTTGGTCAGTCCCTCAGTCTTGTGGTAGTTGTTTGGTCAGTCCCTCAGTCTTGTGGTAGTTGTTTGTTCAGTCCCTCAGTCTTGTGGTTGTTGTTTGGTCAGTCCCTCAGTCTTGTGGTAGTTGTTTGTTCAGTCCCTCAGTCTTGTGGTTGTTGTTTGGTCAGTCCCTCAGTCTTGTGGTAGTTGTTTGGTCAGTCCCTCAGTCTTGTGGTGGTTGTTTGGTCAGTCCCTCAGTCTTGTGGTGGTTGTTTGGTCAGTCCCTCAGTCTTGTGGTGGTTGTTTGGTCAGTCCCTCAGTCTTGTGGTTGTTGTTTGGTCAGTACCTCAGTCTTGTGGTTGTTGTTTGGTCAGTCCCTCAGTCTTGTGGTGGTTGTTTGGTCAGTCCCTCAGTCTTGTGGTTGTTGTTTGGTCAGTCCCTCAGTCTTGTGGTTGTTGTTTGGTCAGTACCTCAGTCTTGTGGTTGTTGTTTGGTCAGTACCTCAGTCTTGTGGTTGTTGTTTGGTCAGTCCCTCAGTCTTGTGGTTGTTGTTTGGTCAGTCCCTCAGTCTTGTGGTAGTTGTTTGGTCAGTCCCTCAGTCTTGTGGTTGTTGTTTGGTCAGTCCCTCAGTCTTGTGGTGGTTGTTTGGTCAGTCCCTCAGTCTTGTGGTTGTTGTTTGGTCAGTACCTCAGTCTTGTGGTAGTTGTTTGGTCAGTCCCTCAGTCTTGTGGTGGTTGTTTGGTCAGTCCCTCAGTCTTGTGGTGGTTGTTTGGTCAGTACCTCAGTCTTGTGGTAGTTGTTTGGTCAGTCCCTCAGTCTTGTGGTGGTTGTTTGGTCAGTCCCTCAGTCTTGTGGTGGTTGTTTGGTCAGTCCCTCAGTCTTGTGGTGGTTGTTTGGTCAGTCCCTCAGTCTTGTGGTGGTTGTTTGGTCAGTACCTCAGTCT
This sequence comes from Cherax quadricarinatus, assembly GCF_038502225.1. NCBI lineage: Eukaryota > Metazoa > Arthropoda > Malacostraca > Decapoda > Parastacidae > Cherax > Cherax quadricarinatus. Next base: position 107,943 of record NW_027195292.1, read on the forward strand.
TGTGGTAGTTGTTTGGTCAGTACCTCAGTCTTGTGGTGGTTGTTTGGTCAGTCCCTCAGTCTTGTGGTGGTTGTTTGGTCAGTCCCTCAGTCTTGTGGTAGTTGTTTGGTCAGTCCCTCAGTCTTGTGGTGGTTGTTTGGTCAGTCCCTCAGTCTTGTGGTGGTTGTTTGGTCAGTCCCTCAGTCTTGTGGTAGTTGTTTGGTCAGTACCTCAGTCTTGTGGTGGTTGTTTGGTCAGTACCTCAGTCTTGTGGTGGTTGTTTGGTCAGTACCTCAGTCTTGTGGTTGTTGTTTGGTCAGTACCTCAGTCTTGTGGTGGTTGTTTGGTCAGTCCCTCAGTCTTGTGGTGGTTGTTTGGTCAGTCCCTCAGTCTTGTGGTGGTTGTTTGGTCAGTCCCTCAGTCTTGTGGTAGTTGTTTGGTCAGTACCTCAGTCTTGTGGTGGTTGTTTGGTCAGTCCCTCAGTCTTGTGGTAGTTGTTTGGTCCCTCAGTCTTGTGGTTGTTGTTTGGTCAGTACCTCAGTCTTGTGGTGGTTGTTTGGTCAGTCCCTCAGTCTTGTGGTGGTTGTTTGGTCAGTCCCTCAGTCTTGTGGTTGTTGTTTGGTCAGTACCTCAGTCTTGTGGTGGTTGTTTGGTCAGTCCCTCAGTCTTGTGGTTGTTGTTTGGTCAGTACCTCAGTCTTGTGGTGGTTGTTTGGTCAGTCCCTCAGTCTTGTGGTAGTTGTTTGGTCAGTACCTCAGTCTTGTGGTGGTTGTTTGGTCAGTCCCTCAGTCTTGTGGTAGTTGTTTGGTCAGTACCTCAGTCTTGTGGTTGTTGTTTGGTCAGTCCCTCAGTCTTGTGGTGGTTGTTTGGTCAGTACCTCAGTCTTGTGGTTGTTGTTTGGTCAGTACCTCAGTCTTGTGGTAGTTGTTTGGTCAGTCCCTCAGTCTTGTGGTGGTTGTTTGGTCAGTCCCTCAGTCTTGTGGTAGTTGTTTGGTCAGTACCTCAGTCTTGTGGTTGTTGTTTGGTCAGTCCCTCAGTCTTGTGGTGGTTGTTTGGTCAGTCCCTCAGTCTTGTGGTAGTTGTTTGGTCAGTACCTCAGTCTTGTGGTTGTTGTTTGGTCAGTACCTCAGTCTTGTGGTTGTTGTTTGGTCAGTCCCTCAGTCTTGTGGTAGTTGTTTGGTCAGTCCCTCAGTCTTGTGGTAGTTGTTTGGTCAGTACCTCAGTCTTGTGGTAGTTGTTTGGTCAGTCCCTCAGTCTTGTGGTAGTTGTTTGGTCAGTACCTCAGTCTTGTGGTTGTTGTTTGTTCAGTCCCTCAGTCTTGTGGTTGTTGTTTGGTCAGTCCCTCAGTCTTGTGGTAGTTGTTTGGTCAGTACCTCAGTCTTGTGGTAGTTGTTTGGTCAGTACCTCAGTCTTGTGGTAGTTGTTTGGTCAGTCCCTCAGTCTTGTGGTGGTTGTTTGGTCAGTCCCTCAGTCTTGTGGTTGTTGTTTGGTCAGTCCCTCAGTCTTGTGGTTGTTGTTTGGTCAGTCCCTCAGTCTTGTGGTGGTTGTTTGGTCAGTCCCTCAGTCTTGTGGTTGTTGTTTGGTCAGTACCTCAGTCTTGTGGTTGTTGTTTGGTCAGTACCTCAGTCTTGTGGTAGTTGTTTGGTCAGTCCCTCAGTCTTGTGGTTGTTGTTTGGTCAGTACCTCAGTCCCTCAGTCTTGTGGTAGTTGTTTGTACCTCAGTCAGTCCCTCAGTCTTGTGGTTGTTGTTTGGTCAGTCCCTCAGTCTTGTGGTAGTTGTTTGGTCAGTACCTCAGTCTTGTGGTGGTTGTTTGGTCAGTACCTCAGTCTTGTGGTTGTTGTTTGGTCAGTCCCTCAGTCTTGTGGTAGTTGTTTGGTCAGTCCCTCAGTCTTGTGGTTGTTGTTTGGTCAGTCCCTCAGTCTTGTGGTTGTTGTTTGGTCAGTACCTCAGTCTTGTGGTAGTTGTTTGGTCAGTCCCTCAGTCTTGTGGTTGTTGTTTGGTCAGTCCCTCAGTCTTGTGGTTGTTGTTTGGTCAGTACCTCAGTCTTGTGGTTGTTGTTTGGTCAGTACCTCAGTCTT
>NW_027195292.1:115000-232029 GCF_038502225.1 Cherax quadricarinatus
CAATACTGCTTAAACTCGCTCCTAGCAGAGCTAGGGACAATCACCAGCGTCTCCAATACTGCTTAAACTCGCTCCTAGCAGAGCTAGGGACAATCACCAGCGTCTCCAATACTGCTTAAACTCGCTCCTAGCAGATCTAGGTACAATCACCAGCGTCTCCAATACTGCTTAAACTCGCTCCTAGCAGAGCTAGGGACAATCACCAGCGTCTCCAATACTGCTTAATTAAACTCGCTCCTAGCAGAGCTAGGGACAATCACCAGCGTCTCCAATACTGCTGAAACTCGCTCCTAGCAGAGCTAGGGACAATCACCAGCGTCTCCAATACTGCTTAAACTCGCTCCTAGCAGAGCTAGGGACAATCACCAGCGTCTCCAATACTGCTTAAACTCGCTCCTAGCAGAGCTAGGGACAATCACCAGCGTCTCCAATACTGCTTAAACTCGCTCCTAGCAGAGCTAGGGACAATCACCAGCGTCTCCAATACTGCTCAAACTCGCTCCTAGCAGAGCTAGGGACAATCACCAGCGTCTCCAATACTGCTCAAACTCGCTCCTAGCAGAGCTAGGGACAATCACCAGCGTCTCCAATACTGCTTAAACTCGCTCCTAGCAGAGCTAGGGACAATCACCAGCGTCTCCAATACTGCTTAAACTCGCTCCTAGCAGAGCTAGGGACAATCACCAGCGTCTCCAATACTGCTTAAACTAGCTCCTAGCAGAGCTAGGGACAATCACCAGCGTCTCCAATACTGCTTAAACTCGCTCCTAGCAGAGCTAGGGACAATCACCAGCGTCTCCAATACTGCTTAAACTCGCTCCTAGCAGAGCTAGGGACAATCACCAGCGTCTCCAATACTGCTTAAACTCGCTCCTAGCAGAGCTAGGGACAATCACCAGCGTCTCCAATACTGCTTAAACTCGCTCCTAGCAGAGCTAGGGACAATCACCAGCGTCTCCAATACTGCTTAAACTCTCTCCTAGCAGAGCTAGGGACAATCACCAGCGTCTCCAATACTGCTTAAACTCTCTCCTAGCAGAGCTAGGGACAATCACCAGCGTCTCCAATACTGCTTAAACTCGCTCCTAGCAGAGCTAGGGACAATCACCAGCGTCTCCAATACTGCTTAAACTCGCTCCTAGCAGAGCTAGGGACAATCACCAGCGTCTCCAATACTGCTTAAACTCGCTCCTAGCAGAGCTAGGGACAATCACCAGCGTCTCCAATACTGCTTAAACTCGCTCCTAGCAGAGCTAGGGACAATCACCAGCGTCTCCAATACTGCTTAAACTCTCTCCTAGCAGAGCTAGGGACAATCACCAGGCAGTAAGTAGGTACCTGGGTGTTAGTCACCTTACACCTGGTGTCACTGTTCACCTAGCAGTAAGTAGGTACCTGGGTGTTAGTCACCTTACACCTGGTGTCACTGTTCACCTAGCAGTAAGTAGGTACCTGGGTGTTAGTCACCTTACACCTGGTGTCACTGTTCACCTAGCAGTAAGTAGGTATCAGTGTTAGTCACCTTACACCTGCTGTCACTGTTCACCTAGCAGTAAGTAGGTACCTGGGTGTTAGTCACCTTACACCTGGTGTCACTGTTCACCTGGCAGTAAGTAGGTACCTGGGTGTTAGTCACCTTACACCTGGTGTCACTGTTCACCTAGCAGTAAGTAGGTATCAGTGTTAGTCACCTTACACCTGCTATCACTGTTCACCTAGCAGTAAGTAGGTACCTGGGTGTTAGTCACCTTACACCTGCTGTCACTGTTCACCTAGCAGTAAGTAGGTACCTGGGTGTTAGTCACCTTACACCTGGTGTCACTGTTCACCTAGCAGTAAGTAGGTACCTGGATGTTAGTCACCTTACACCTGGTGTCAATGTTCACCTGGCAGTAAGTAGGTACCTGGGTGTTAGTCACCTTACACCTGGTGTCACTGTTCACCTAGCAGTAAGTAGGTACCTGGGTGTTAGTCACCTTACACCTGGTGTCACTGTTCACCTAGCAGTAAGTAGGTACCTGGGTGTTAGTCACCTTACACCTGGTGTCACTGTTCACCTAGCAGTAAGTAGGTACCTGGGTGTTAGTCACCTTACACCTGCTGTCACTGTTCACCTAGCAGTAAGTAGGTACCTGGGTGTTAGTCACCTTACACCTGCTGTCACTGTTCACCTGGCAGTAAGTAGGTATCAGTGTTAGTCACCTTACACCTGGTGTCACTGTTCACCTGGCAGTAAGTAGGTACCTGGGTGTTAGTCACCTTACACCTGGTGTCACTGTTCACCTAGCAGTAAGTAGGTACCTGGGTGTTTGTCACCTTACACCTGGTGTCACTGTTCACCTAGCATTAAGTAGGTACCTGGGTGTTAGTCACCTTACACCTGGTGTCACTGTTCACCTAGCAGTAAGTAGGTACCTGGGTGTTAGTCACCTTACACCTGGTGTCACTGTTCACCTAGCAGTAAGTAGGTACCTGGGTGTTAGTCACCCTACACCTGGTGTCACTGTTCACCTAGCAGTAAGTAGGTACCTGGGTGTTAGTCACCTTACACCTGGTGTCACTGTTCACCTAGCAGTAAGTAGGTATCAGTGTTAGTCACCTTACACCTGCTGTCACTGTTCACCTAGCAGTAAGTAGGTACCTGGGTGTTAGTCACCTTACACCTGGTGTCACTGGTCACCTAGCAGTAAGTAGGTACCTGGGTGTTAGTCACCTTACACCCGCTGTCACTGTTCACCTAGCAGTAAGTAGGTTCCTGGCTGTTAGTCACCTTACACCTTGTGTCACTGTTCACCTAGCAGTAAGTAGGTTCCTGGCTGTTAGTCACCTTACACCTTGTGTCACTGTTCACCTAGCAGTAAGTAGGTTCCTGGCTGTTAGTCACCTTACACTTGCTGTCCCTGTTCACCCAGCAATAAGTAGGTACCTGGGTGTTAGTCACCTTACACCTGGTGTCACTGTTCACCTAGCAGTAAGTAGGTACCTGGGTGTTAGTCACCTTACACCTGGTGTCACTGTTCACCTAGCAGTAAGTAGGTACCTGGGTGTTAGTCACCTTACACCTGGTGTCACTGTTCACCTAGCAGTAAGTAGGTATAAGTGTTAGTCACCTTACACCTGCTGTCACTGTTCACCTAGCAGTAAGTAGGTATCAGTGTTAGTCACCTTACACCTGCTGTCACTGTTCACCTAGCAGTAAGTAGGTATCAGTGTTAGTCACCTTACACCTGGTGTCACTGTTCACCTAGCAGTAAGTAGGTATCAATGTTAGTCACCTTACACCTGCTGTCACTGTTCACCTAGCAGTAAGTAGGTACCTGGGTAGTGTGCCTACAAGAAATCCCTTCTGCAGATTCTGTAGCTACTACCTCTACAGTTAGTTTCTAACGCAAAATATCATGTGGGTGGGAAACTTGGACCTGCCTCGCAAGGGCCAGTAGGCCTGCTGCAGTGTTCCTGCTTTTTTAGGTTCTAATGTTATGCTGAGCATTTCGGGCAAATTAGGTCAGTTTTGTCCCAGGATGTGACCCACACCAGTCCACTAACACCCAGGATGTGACCCACACCAGTCCACTAGCACCCAGGATGTGACCCACACCAGTCCACTAGCACCCAGGATGTGACCCACACCAGTCCACTAACACCCAGGATGTGACCCACACCAGTCCACTAACACCCAGGATGTGACCCACACCAGTCCACTAACACCCAGGATGTGACCCACACCAGTCCACTAACACCCAGGATGTGACCCACACCAGTCCACTAACACCCAGGATGTGACCCACACCAGTCCACAAACACCCAGGATGTGACCCACACCAGTCCACTAACACCCAGGATGTGACCCACACCAGTCCACTAATACCCAGGATGTGACCCACACCAGTCCACTAACACCCAGGATGTGACCCACACCAGTCCACAAACACCCAGGATGTGACCCACACCAGTCCACTAACACCCAGGATGTGACCCACACCAGTCCACTAATACCCATGATGTGACCCACACCAGTCCACTAACACCCAGGATGTGACCCACACCAGTCCACTAACACCCAGGATGAGACCCACACCAGTCCACTAACACCCAGGATGTGACCCACACCAGTCCACTAACTCCCAGGATGTGACCCACACCAGTCCACTAACACCCAGGATGTGACCCACACCAGTCCACTAACACCCAGGATGTGACCCACACCAGTCCACTAACACCCAGGATGTGACCCACACCAGTCCACTAACACCCAGGATGTGACCCACACCAGTCCACTAACACCCAGGATGTGACCCACACCAGTCCACTAACACCCAGGATGTGACCCACACCAGTCCACTAACACCCAGGTACCCAGTTTACTGATCGGTGAACATAGACAACAGGTGTAAGGAATGTTTCTACCCTCGCCGGGAATCGAACCCGGACCTCACCGTGTGAAGCGAGAGCTTTCGATAAATATTATGGAACTCAAGTCAGTGTACAGTGTACAGAACACAAATTCGAATACTGACTCAATATTACACTGAATATATGTATAGTCACGTGCTGGGTGGCCCGTGGCCTGGTAGGCAACGCTCTCGCTTCCCACGCTGAGCGTCCGTGGTTCGATCCCCGGAGAGGGTGTAAACACTGGGGGTGTTTCCTTACACCTGTTGTCCCGTTCACCTAGCAAGTAGGTACCTGGGTGTTAGTTGCCTGGTGTGGGTGGCATCCTGGGGAACTAGACTGGAGACCCCTGTGGGACTAAGACAGTCCTCGATGACGCACTTTCTTGCGTTATCCTGGTTAGTTAACCCTCCAGGGTTAAAAATCCAAGCAAAATCTTATCTCCAACTGTCTTAATAATGGTCGTAACACAACACTACAAAGTCAGCTGACGGCAGGGACCTTCCAGCAGCAGCATCCATCTTAACTGCTACCTCTCAGCTGACGGCAGGGACCTTCCAGCAGCAGCATCCATCTTAACTTCGACTTCTCAGCTGACGGCAGGGACCTTCCATCAGCAGCATCCATCTTAACTGCTACCTCTCAGCTGACAGCAGGGACCTTCCAGCAGCAGCATCCATCTTAACTGCTACCTCTCAGCTGACGGCAGGGACCTTCCAGCAGCAGCATCCATCTTAACTGCTACCTCTCAGCTGACGGCAGGGACCTTCCATCAGCAGCATCCATCTTAACTGCTACCTCTCAGCTGACAGCAGGGACCTTCCATCAGCAGCATCCATCTTAACTGCTACCTCTCAGCTGACAGCAGGGACCTTCCAGCAGCAGCATCCATCTTAACTGCTACCTCTCAGCTGATGGCATGGACCTTCCAGCAGCAGCATCCATCTTAACTGCTACCTCTCAGCTGATGGCAGGGACCTTCCAGCAGCAGCATCCATCTTAACTGCTACCTCTCAGCTGACGGCAGGGACCTACCAGCAGCAGCATCCATCTTAACTGCTACCTCTCAGCTGACGGCATGGACCTTCCAGCAGCAGCATCCATCTTAACTGCTACCTCTCAGCTGATGGCAGGGACCTTCCAGCAGCAGCATCCATCTTAACTGCTACCACTCAGCTGACGGCAGGGACCTTCCATCAGCAGCATCCATCTTAACTGCTACCTCTCAGCTGACGGCAGGGACCTTCCATCAGCAGCATCCATCTTAACTGCTACCTCTCAGCTGACGGCAGGGACCTTCCAGCAGCAGCATCCATCTTAACTGCTACCACTCAGCTGACGGCAGGGACCTTCCAGCAGCAGCATCCATCTTAACTGCTACCTCTCAGCTGATGGCAGGGACCTTCCAGCAGCAGCATCCATCTTAACTGCTACCTCTCAGCTGACGGCAGGGACCTTCCAGCAGCAGCATCCATCTTAACTGCTACCTCTCAGCTGACGGCAGGGACCTTCCATCAGCAGCATCCATCTTAACACCTTCCAGCAGCAGCATCCATCTTAACTTCGACTTCTCAGCTGACGGCAGGGACCTTCCAGCAGCAGCATCCATCTTAACTGCTACTTCTAGACGTAGGTACCCTTCTAGAGGACCCTTGAGTACAGTCCGCATCGCCAGGCTGGAATTTATGTCCTCTTGGATCTTCGCCTGACTCAAAAAGTGGAGAATTTGGATCATAGAACGAGAAGTTGGTGTGGGTATGTTTTGGGAAGCCGGCGTTTGTGGGTGTCCAGGGGGTGTGGGTGTGGGTGAGTGAGTGGGCAACACCACTCATAATGGGTAGGCCCTATAACCCATGACTCTGGCTTGCTAAGACACAATACAACCCAGGAGAGGCATTGACCAGACAAACAGAACTTTTAAGTCCAACCACAGATCACAGATGTAGAGACAGCTTGTAGAGCAGGCTAAGCCAGTGGCTTTTAACAGCATACCTGGGTTGGCACGTAAAAGGTCTGGCTTACCAGTGACTGGGTTACCAGCTGGCATGATTGTTACTTACTTGCGTGTTTGCTGTGCATGATCAGACATGTCTTGCTTCAACAGCTCAGAAGAATTACAGAACATTAGGAGAGTGCCTGTAGACAGTGCCAGTGACCAGTGAAGCTGGTGGTAAGAGAGACAGTGCCAGTGACCAGTGAAGCTGGTGGTAAGAGAGACAGTGCCAGTGACCAGTGAAGCTGGTGGTAAGAGAGACAGTGCCAGTGACCAGTGAAGCTGGTGGTAAGAGAGACAGTGCCAGTGACCAGTGAAGCTGGTGGTAAGAGAGACAGTGCCAGTGACCAGTGAAGCTGGTGGTAAGAGAGACAGTGCCAGTGACCAGTGAAGCTGGTGGTAAGAGAGACAGTGCCAGTGACCAGTGAAGCTGGTGGTAAGAGAGACAGTGCCAGATACGACTCCAAGACTTAGGGTGGCTCGTGGCCTGGTAGGCAAAGCTCTCGCTTCACACACTAAGGGGTCCGGGTTCAATTCCTGGAAAGGGTAGAAACATTGGGCGTATTTCTTTACACCTGTTGTCCATGTTCACCTAGCAGTAAGTAAGTACCTGGGTGTTAGCGGACTGGTGTGGGTCGCATCCTGGGGTCAAAACTGATCTAATTTGCAGGAAATGCTGTACATAGCAAGGAACTTTCTATATAGTAGTATGTCATAGGTGTCAGCTATGGTCTGTATAAGTTGTATCATGTACTGCTACAGATAAACATTACTATTGTAACACTGAATTTCATGAAAATTCCACCACAGCTGACACTAGACTGCTGCAGCTGACAGGGGGCAAGGTTTAAGGGGGCTGTGACCCCTCTCTCTGTTTCGACATCTGGACAAGTCGCAGCCCCCTTAAAGCTTGTCCCTGTTGGAGAAAATTTACCCACATAACGTAGGTGCTGGAGGGATACACAACTGCTCTGTTGTGGATTATTAGGGAAATGGTGAAGACGTCAGCCGGTGACATCCTGTCAGTGCGCTGTCTACATTGTGACTGCCCGTGACCACAGGTATGGAGGCAGTGGTGGGCTTTCAGTACCTCGATCTCAACTGTTCTCGACTGTCACGGTTCTCCTGTGTGGTAAGGTTAGGTAAGGGTCACCTACTTATGTACGTAACATACTATTGATAACTTTTCCTAACCCTCCCTAACCCTCCCGAACCCTCCGGAACCCTCCCTAACCCTCCCGAACCCTCCCGAACCCTCCCTAACCCTCCCGAACCCTCCCGAATCCTCCCTAACCCTCCCGAACCCTCCCGAATCCTCCCGAACCCTCCTACGTGATCGTAACCATCAACTTCTGGATAGATTATCTCTCAGTCTTAACAACAATCATCTTCCTCATTCCTCAGACCTTTCGGTCCTTCCTGGCCCGAAACCTCGGTCGTCCATCCCTCCAGAGGGAGGGAGGGAAGGAGGGAGAAAGGGAGAATACTGGCTGTCTCCCTGACATTAATGATTCGCCTCATTGGTTCCAAATTGTGGTCAGGGGATGCTGACAGATGAACTGTCAGCCAGTCAGCCGGACAGCTAGCCAGTCAGTCAGAGAGCCAGTCAGCCAGACAGCTAGTCAGTCAGTCAGAGAGCCAGCCAGCCAGACAGCTAGTCAGTCAGCCAGATAGCCAGTCAGCCAGACAGCTAGTCAGTCAGTCAGAGTTAGTCAGCCAGACAGCTAGTCAGCCAGTCAGAGAGCCAGTCAGCCAGACAGCTAGTGAGCCAGTCAGCCAGACAGCTAGTCAGTCAGAGAGCCAGTCAGCCAGACAGCTAGTCAGTCAGTCAGAGAGCCAGACAGCTAGTCAGTCAGTCAGAGAGCCAGTCAGGCAGACAGCTAGTCAGTCAGAGACCCAATCAGCCAGAAAGCTAGTCAGTCAGTCAGTCAGAGAGCCAGTCAGCCAGACAGCTAGTCAGTCAGTCAGAGAGCCAGCCAGCCAGACAGCTAGTGAGCCAGTCAGAGAGCCAGTCAGCCAGACAGCTAGAGAGCCAGTCAGAGAGCCAGTCAGCCAGACAGCTAGTGAGCCAGTCAGAGAGCCAGTCAGCCAGACAGCTAGTGAGCCAGTCAGCCAGACAGCTAGTGAGCCAGTCAGAGAGCCAGTCAGCCAGACAGCTAGTGAGCCAGTCAGAGAGCCAGTCAGCCAGACAGCTAGTGAGCCAGTCAGAGAGCCAGTCAGCCAGACAGCTAGTGAGCCAGTCAGAGAGCCAGTCAGTCAGACAGCTAGTGAGACAGTCAGAGAGCCAGTCAACCAGACAGCTAGCCACTCAGATAACCAGTCAGACAGTCATGTAACAAGCCCGTACCTCAAACATTTTGAGACTGAGGGACTGTTAACCTAATATTCTGCTGTCTTCAGTCGACAGTCTGACATGCCACCACACACGCACCAGGGTTCGAACCCCCATACCTTCCTTTCAAGTTGATACAAGCATTCTGTTAGCCTTACTGGGCACTGCTTGGCACTGTTCACCTAGCAGTAAGTAGGTACCTGGGTGTTAGTCACCTTATACCTGCTGTCACTGTTCACCTAGCAGTAAGTAGGTACCTGGGCGTTAGTCACCTAACACCTGCTGTCACTGTTCACCTAGCAGTAAGTAGGTACCTGGGCGTTAGTCACCTTACACCTGCTGTCACTGTTCACCTAGCAGTAAGTAGGTACCTGGGTGTTAGTCACCTTACACCTGCTGTCACTTTTCACCTAGCAGCAAGTAGGTACCTTGGTATTAGTCACCTAATACCTAAGCATCTTAACTCAATTCATCCAGAAAACGAGAAAACAGTGCCAGGAGCGGTGCCTCGACCCCCCTCAGACCCTCTTAGGCACTGACGCTCAGTGTTACTTACCTCCTTGTTGATTGGAGGAGACAGTCATGTGTCGTGGAGGTCAAGGTGAGGTCAGCGGTCACCCTCGTGACCGTGAGAGAGATGTCTTGTGTTCCTGACCTCTGACCCCCTCTGATCCACCCACTGAACAACGTGGGACAACGCCTAAGCTTCGTACCACTAGGGATTTGTGTTCCATTGTTCCACGCTAGTGTTGTGGCGCTGTGAATTGTTCCATTGTTCCACGCTAGTGTTGTGTAGCTGTGAATTGTCCCATTGTTCCACGCTAGTGTTGTGTAGCTGTGAACTGTTCCATTGTTCCACGCTAGTGTTGTGTAGCTGTGAATTGTTCCATTGTTCCACGCTTGTGTTGTGTAGCTGTGAACTGTTCCATTGTTCCACGCTTGTGTTGTGTAGCTGTGAACTGTTCCATTGTTCCACGCTTGTGTTGTGTAGCTGTGAACTGTTCCATTGTTCCACGCTAGTGTTGTGTAGCTGTGAATTGTTCCATTGTTCCACGCTAGTGTTGTGTAGCTGTGAACTGTTCCATTGTTCCACGCTAGTGTTGTGTAGCTGTGAACTGTTCCATTGTTCCACGCTAGTGTTGTGTAGCTGTGAACTGTTCCATTGTTCCACGCTAGTGTTGTGAAGCTGTGAACTGTTCCATTGTTCCACGCTAGTGTTGTGTAGCTGTGAACTGTTCCATTGTTCCACGCTTGTGTTGTGAAGCTGTGAACTGTTCCATTGTTCCACGCTAGTGTTGTGTAGCTGTGAATTGTCCCATTGTTCCACACTAGTGTTGTGTAGCTGTGAACTGTTCCATTGTTCCACACTAGTGTTGTGTAGCTGTGAACTGTTCCATTGTTCCACACTAGTGTTGTGTAGCTGTGAACTGTTCCATTGTTCCACACTAGTGTTGTGTAGCTGTGAACTGTTCCATTGTTCCACACTAGTGTTGTGTAGCTGTGAACTGTTCCATTGTTCCACACTAGTGTTGTGTAGCTGTGAACTGTTCCATTGTTCCACGCTAGTGTTGTGTAGCTGTGAACTGTTCCATTGTTCCACGCTTGTGTTGTGAAGCTGTGAACTGTTCCATTGTTCCACACTAGTGTTGTGTAGCTGTGAATTGTTCCATTGTTCCACACTAGTGTTGTGTAGCTGTGAACTGTTCCATTGTTCCACACTAGTGTTGTGTAGCTGTGAACTGTTCCATTGTTCCACACTAGTGTTGTGTAGCTGTGAACTGTTCCATTGTTCCACACTAGTGTTGTGTAGCTGTGAACTGTTCCATTGTTCCACGCTAGTGTTGTGTAGCTGTGAACTGTTCCATTGTTCCACACTAGTGTTGTGTAGCTGTGAACTGTTCCATTCTTTCTGGAAATATATATCTTCCATACATAGAGGGTGTCTCGGGGGTCAGCGCCCCCGGGGGACGGTCCATGACCAGGCCTGGCGGTGGATCAGGACCTGATCAACCAGGCTGTTACTGTTGGCCGCACATAAACCAACGTAGGAATTACAGCCTGGTTGGACAGGTACAACCAGGGGTCTTGAAGACAGCCAGGAGTCTTGAAGACAACCAGGGGTCTTGAAGACAACCAGGAGTCTTGAAGACAACCAGGGGTCTTGAAGACAGCCAGGAGTCTTGAAGACAACCAGGGGTCTTGAAGACAACCAGGGGTCTTGAAGACAACCAGGGGTCTTGAAGACAACCAGGGGTCTTGAAGACAGCCAGGAGTCTTGAAGACAACCAGGGGTCTTGAAGACAACCAGGGGTCTTGAAGACAACCAGGGGTCTTGAAGACAACCAGGGGTCTTGAAGACAGCCAGGAGTCTTGAAGACAACCAGGGGTCTTGAAGACAACCAGGAGTCTTGAAGACAACCAGGGGTCTTGAAGACAGCCAGGAGTCTTGAAGACAACCAGGGGTCTTGAAGACAACCAGGGGTCTTGAAGACAACCAGGGGTCTTGAAGACAAGCAGGGGTCTTGAAGACAGCCAGGAGTCTTGAAGACAACCAGGGGTCTTGAAGACAACCAGGGGTCTTGAAGACAACCAGGGGTCTTGAAGACAACCAGGGGTCTTGAAGACAGCCAGGAGTCTTGAAGACAACCAGGGGTCTTGAAGACAACCAGGAGTCTTGAAGACAACCAGGGGTCTTGAAGACAGCCAGGAGTCTTGAAGACAACCAGGGGTCTTGAAGACAACCAGGGGTCTTGAAGACAACCAGGGGTCTTGAAGACAACCAGGGGTCTTGAAGACAGCCAGGAGTCTTGAAGACAACCAGGGGTCTTGAAGACAACCAGGGGTCTTGAAGACAACCAGGGGTCTTGAAGACAACCAGGGGTCTTGAAGACAACCAGGGGTCTTGAAGACAACCAGGAGTCTTGAAGACAACCAGGGGTCTTGAAGATAACCAGGGGTCTTGAAGACAACCAGGGGTCTTGAAGACAACCAGGAGTCTTGAAGACAACCAGGGGTCTTGAAGATAACCAGGGGTCTTGAAGACAGCCATGAGTCTTGAAGACAACTAGGGGTCTTGAAGACAACCAGGGGTCTTGAAGACAACCAGGGGTCTTGAAGACAACCAGGGGTCTTGAAGGCAGCCAGGAGTCTTGAAGGCAGCCAGGAGTCTTGAAGGCAGCCAGGAGTCTTGAAGGCAACCAGGAGTCTTGAAGACAACCAGGGGTCTTGAAGACAACCAGGGGTCTTGAAGACAGCCAGGAGTCTTGAAGACAGCCAGGGGTCTTGAAGGCAGCCAGGAGTCTTGAAGGCAGCCAGGAGTCTTGAAGGCAACCAGGAGTCTTGAAGACAACCAGGGGTCTTGAAGACAACCAGGGGTCTTGAAGACAGCCAGGAGTCTTGAAGACAGCCAGGGGTCTTGAAGGCAGCCAGGAGTCTTGAAGACAACCAGGGGTCTTGAAGACAACCAGGGGTCTTGAAGACAACCAGGGGTCTTGAAGACAGCCAGGAGTCTTGAAGACAGCCAGGGGTCTTGAAGACAACCAGGAGTCTTGAAGACAGCCAGGGGTCTTGAAGGCAGCCAGGAGTCTTGAAGACAACCAGGGGTCTTCAAGACAACCAGGGGTCTTGAAGACAACCAGGGGTCTTGAAGACGGCCAGGAGTCTTGAAGACAGCCAGGGGTCTTGAAGACAACCAGGAGTCTTGAAGACAGCCAGGGGTCTTGAAGGCAGCCAGGAGTCTTGAAGGCAGCCAGGAGTCTTGAAGGCAGCCAGGAGTCTTGAAGGCAGCCAGGAGTCTTGAAGACAACCAGGGGTCTTGAAGACAACCAGGAGTCTTGAAGACAGCCAGGAGTCTTGAAGGCAGCCAGGAGTCTTGAAGGCAGCCAGGAGTCTTGAAGACAACCAGGGGTCTTGAAGACAGCCAGGGGTCTTGAAGGCAGCCAGGAGTCTTGAAGACAGCCAGGGGTCTTGAAGACAACCAGGAGTCTTGAAGACAGCAAGGGGTCTTGACGGCAGCCAGGAGTCTTGAAGGCAGCCAGGAGTCTTGAAGGCAGCCAGGAGTCTTGAAGACAGCCAGGGGTCTTGAAGGCAGCCAGGAGTCTTGAAGGCAACCAGGAGTCTTGAAGGCAGCCAGGAGTCTTGAAGGCAGCCAGGAGTCTTGAAGGCAGCCAGGAGTCTTGAAGACAACCAGGGGTCTTGAAGACAGCCAGGGGTCTTGAAGGCAGCCAGGAGTCTTGAAGACAGCCAGGGGTCTTGAAGACAACCAGGAGTCTTGAAGACAGCCAGGGGTCTTGAAGGCAGCCAGGAGTCTTGAAGGCAGCCAGGAGTCTTGAAGACAGCCAGGGGTCTTGAAGGCAGCCAGGAGTCTTGAAGGCAGCCAGGAGTCTTGAAGGCTGCCAGGAGTCTTGAAGACAACCAGGGGTCTTGCCAGGAGTCTTGAAGACAACCAGGGGTCTTGAAGACAACCAGGGGTCTTGAAGACAACCAGGGGTCTTGAAGACAACCAGGGGTCTTGAAGACAACCAGGGGTCTTGAAGACAGCCAGGGGTCTTGAAGACAACCAGGAGTCTTGAAGACAACCAGGGGTCTTGAAGATAACCAGGGGTCTTGAAGACAGCCATGAGTCTTGAAGACAACCAGGAGTCTTGAAGACAACCAGGAGTCTTGAAGACAACCAGGAGTCTTGAAGACAACCAGGGGTCTTGAAGACAACCAGGAGTCTTGAAGACTACCAGGAGTCTTGAAGACAACCAGGGGTCTTGAAGACAACCAGGGGTCTTGAAGACAACCAGGGGTCTTGAAGACAACCAGGGGTCTTGAAGGCAGCCAGGAGTCTTGAAGGCAGCCAGGAGTCTTGAAGGCAGCCAGGAGTCTTGAAGGCAGCCATTAGTCTTGAAGACAACCAGGGGTCTTGAAGACAGCCAGGGGTCTTGAAGGAAGCCAGGAGTCTTGAAGAAAACCAGGGATCTTGAAGACAACCAGGGGTCTTGAAGACAACCAGGGGTCTTGAAGGCAGCCAGGAGTCTTGAAGACAGCCAGGGGTCTTGAAGACAACCAGGAGTCTTGAAGACAGCCAGGGGTCTTGAAGGCAGCCAGGAGTCTTGAAGGCAGCCAGGAGTCTTGAAGGCAGCCAGGAGTCTTGAAGGCAACCAGGAGTCTTGAAGACAACCAGGGGTCTTGAAGACAACCAGGAGTCTTGAAGACAGCCAGGAGTCTTGAAGGCAGCCAGGAGTCTTGAAGGCAGCCAGGAGTCTTGAAGACAACCAGGGGCCTTGAAGACAGCCAGGGGTCTTGAAGGCAGCCAGGAGTCTTAAAGACAGCCAGGGGTCTTCAAGACAACCAGGAGTCTTGAAGACCGCCAGGGGTCTTGAAGGCAGCCAGGAGTCTTGAAGGCAGCCAGGAGTCTTGAAGGCAGCCAGGAGTCTTGAAGGCAACCAGGAGTCTTGAAGGCACCCAGGAGTCTTGAAGACAACCAGGAGTCTTGAAGACAGCCAGGGGTCTTGAAGGCAGCCAGGAGTCTTGAAGACAACCAGGGGTCTTGAAGACTGTCAAGGGTCTATTGGGGTATGTATACTGGGAAGCAGTTGAACAGTCTTGGTCCCCTGACACTGTGCTGTCTCTCAGTGTACTCGTGGCACCGCTACTTATCATTGTATTAATGTTACATCTCCTGTCCAGTCTTGTGCTGTCAAAGGCAGTGAAAAAGTTCTGTATAATCCCCAAATCTGTAATTTCCTCTGCCTTGAGAGATGCTGTTAGTACACAGTAATATTCCAGCCTAGAGACAACAAGTGACTTTAACCCTTTACCAGGCCTGGTAAAGGGTAATTACCCCTTTACCAAGAGTGGAAAAGAGTAATTACCCCTTTACCAAGAGTGGAAAAGGGTAATTACCCATCTCCAGGCCTGGTAAAGGGTTAAGAGAATCATCATTGGCTTGGTGTCCCTTGTTATAAAGGTTCTCATTATCCATCCTATCATTTTCCTAACAGAAGTGATAATGACACTGTTGTGATATTTGATAGTGAGATCCTCTGATATTATCACTCCCAGATCCTTCACATTACTTTTTGTTCTATTGAGTGTTTAGAATTTGTTTTATACCCCGATGTACCTATTATTTCTCAAGCTTTCCATAACGGAGTAATTTAAATTTGTCCTCAATCAACTTCACATTGTTTTCTGCGGCCCACTGGAAGACTTGGTTAATGTCCACTTGAAGATTCCCAGTGTCCTCAGTTGTTGACACTGTCATGCATAGTGTGGTGTCATCAGCAAAGGAAGACACGGTGTTGTGGCTTACATCTCTGTCTGTGTCAGATATGAGGATGAGGAACAGGATGGGAGCGAGTATTGTGCCTTGTGGAACACTAGTAGCCAGTACTGTGTCTTGTGGAACACTGGGAGCCAGTACTGTGGCTTGTGGAACACTGGGAGCCAGTACTGTGGCTTGTGGAACACTAGGAGCCAGTACTGTGTCTTGTGGAACACTGGGAGCCAGTACTGTGTCTTGTGGAACACTGGGAGCCAGTACTGTGTCTTGTGGAACACTGGGAGCCAGTACTGTGGCTTGTGGAACACTAGGAGCCAGTACTGTGTCTTGTGGAACACTGGGAGCCAGTACTGTGGCTTGTGGAACACTAGGAGCCAGTACTGTGTCTTGTGGAACACTGGGAGCCAGTACTGTGTCTTGTGGAACACTGGGAGCCAGTACTGTGGCTTGTGGAACACTGGGAGCCAGTACTGTGTCTTGTGGAACACTGGGAGCCAGTACTGTGGCTTGTGGAACACTGGGAGCCAGTACTGTGGCTTGTGGAACACTAGGAGCCAGTACTGTGTCTTGTGGAACACTGGGAGCCAGTACTGTGTCTTGTGGAACACTGGGAGCCAGTACTGTGTCTTGTGGAACACTGGGAGCCAGTACTGTGGCTTGTGGAACACTAGGAGCCAGTACTGTGTCTTGTGGAACACTGGGAGCCAGTACTGTGGCTTGTGGAACACTAGGAGCCAGTACTGTGTCTTGTGGAACACTGGGAGCCAGTACTGTGTCTTGTGGAACACTGGGAGCCAGTACTGTGTCTTGTGGAACACTGGGAGCCAGTACTGTGTCTTGTGGAACACTGGGAGCCAGTACTGTGTCTTGTGGAACACTGGGAGCCAGTACTGTGTCTTGTGGAACACTGGGAGCCAGTACTGTGTCTTGTGGAACACTGGGAGCCAGTACTGTGTCTTGTGGAACACTGGGAGCCAGTACTGTGTCTTGTGGAACACTGGGAGCCAGTACTGTGTCTTGTGGAACACTGGGAGCCAGTACTGTGTCTTGTGGAACACTGGGAGACAGTACTGTGTCTTGTGGAACACTGGGAGACAGTACTGTGTCTTGTGGAACACTGGGAGCCAGTACTGTACCTTGTGGAACAATGGGAGACAGTACTGTACCTTGTGGAACACTGGGAACCAGTACTATACCTTATGGAACACTGGGAGACAGTACTGTACCTTGTGAAACTCTGGAAGACAGTACTGTGTCTTGTGGAACACTGGAAGCCAGTACTATGCCTTGTGGAACACTGGGAGTCAGTACTGTGCTTTGTGAAACACTGGTAGCCAGTACTGTACCTTGTGGAACACTGGGAGCCAGTACTGTATCTTGTGGAACACTGGGAGTCAGTACTGTGCCATGTGAAACACTGGGAGCCAGTACTGTACCTTGTGGAACACTGGGAACCAGTACTATACCTTATGGAACACTGGGAGACAGTACTGTACCTTGTGGAACTCTGGGAGACAGTACTGTACTTTGTGGAACACTGGGAGACAGTACTGTACCTTGTGGAACACTGGGAGACAGTACTGTATCTTGAGGAACACTGGGAGCCAGTACTGTACCTTGTGGAACACTGGGAGCCAGTACTGTACCTTGTGGAACACTGGGAACCAGTACTATACCTTATGGAACACTGGGAGACAGTACTGTACCTTGTGGAACTCTGGGAGACAGTACTGTACTTTGTGGAACACTGGGAGCCAGTACTGTACCTTGTGGAACACTGGGAGACAGTACTGTACCTTGTGGAACACTGGGAGACAGTACTGTAGCTTGTGGAACATTGGGAGACAGTACTGTACCTTGTGGAACACTGGGAACCAGTACTATACCTTATGGAACACTGGGAAACAGTACTGTACCTTGTGGAACTCTGGGAGACAGTACTGTACTTTGTGGAACACTGGGAGCCAGAACTGTACCTTGTGGAACACTGGGAACCAGTACTGTATCTTGTGGAACACTGAGAGACAGTACTGTACCTTGTGGAACACTGGGAGACAGTACTGTACCTTGTGAACAGAACTTTTCACTATAACAACCACTGACTTAACTCTGTTTACTATTACTCTGTGTTCTATTGGTTAGGAAGTTATAGATCCATCTACCCACTCTTCCAGTTATTCCTGTATCACGCATTCTGTGTGCTATTACACCATGATCGCACCTGGCGAAGGTTTTTGCAAAGTCTGTGTATACTAATGTTTGTCTTCCAGTGCATCCAAGACTATGTCATAGTGGTCCAGTAGTTGTGAGAGGCAGGAGGGACCATCCAAAACCATGTCATAGTGGTCCAGTAGTTGTGAGAGGCAGGAGCGACCATCCAAGACCATGTCATAGTGGTCCAGTAGTTGTGAGAGGCAGGAGTGACCATCCAAGACCATGTCATAGTGGTCCAGTAGTTGTGAGAGGCAGGAGGGGCCATCGAAGACCCTGCCATAGTGGTCCAGTAGTTGTGAGAGGCAGGAGTGACCATCCAAGACTATGTCATAGTGGTCCAGTAGTTCTGAGAGGCAGGAGCGACCATCCAAGACCATGTCATAGTGGTCCAGTAGTTGTGAGAGGCAGGAGTGACCATCCAAGACCATGTCATAGTGGTCCAGTAGCTGTGAGAGGCAGGAGTGACCATCCAAGACCATGTCATAGTGGTCCATTTGTTGTGAGAGGCAGGAGTGACCATCCAAGACCATGTCATAGTGGTCTAGTAGTTGTGAGAGGCAGGAAGGACCATCCAAGACCATGTCATAGTGGTCCAGTAGTTGTGAGAGGCAGGAAGGACCATCCAAGACCATGTCATAGTGGTCCAGTAGTTCTGAGAGGAAGGAAGGACCATCCAAGACCATGTCATAGTGGTCCAGTAGTTGTGAGAGGCAGGAGTGACCATCCAAGACCATGTCATAGTGGTCAAGTATTTATGAGAGGCAGGATGGACCATCCAAGACCATGTTACAGTGGTCCAGTAGTTGTGAGAGGCAGGAGGGACCATCCAAGACCATGTCATAGTGGTCTAGTAGTTGTGAGAGGCAGGAAGGACCATCCAAGACCATGTCATAGTGGTCCAGTAGTTGTGAGAGGCAGGAGGGACCATCCAAGACCATGTCATAGTGGTCCAGTAGTTGTGAGAGGCAGGAGGGACCATCCAAGACCATGTCATAGTGGTCCAATAGTTGTGAGAGGCAGAAGGGACCATCCAAGACCATGTCATAGTGGTCCAGTAGTTGTGAGAGGCAGGAGCGACCATCCAAGACCATGTCATAGTGGTTCAGTAGTTGTGAGAGGCAAAAGGGACCATCCAAGACCATGTAATAGTGGTCCAGTAGTTGTGAGAGGCAGGAGTGACCATCCAAGACCATGTCATAGTGGTCCAGTAGTTGTGAGAGACAGGAAGGACCATCCAAGACCATGTCATAGTGGTCCAGTAGTTGTGAGAGGCAGGAGTGACCATCCAAGACCATGTCATAGTGGTCCAGTAGTTGTGAGAGGCAGGAGGGACCATCCAAGACCATGTCATAGTGGTCCAGTAGTTGTGAGAGGCAGAAGGGACCATCCAAGACCATGTCATAGCGGTCCAGTAGTTGTGAGAGGCAGGGGTGACCATCCAAGACCATGTCATAGAGGTTCAGTAGTTGTGAGAGGCAGGAGGGACCATCCAAGACCATGTCATAGTGGTCCAGTAGTTGTGAGAGGCAGGAGGGACCGTCGAAGACCCTGCCATAGTGGTCCAGTAGTTGTGAGAGGCAGGAGTGACCATCCAAGACTATGTCATAGTGGTCCAGTAGTTCTGAGAGGCAGGAGCGACCATCCATGACCATGTCATAGTGGTCCAGTAGTTGAGAGAGGCAGGAGTGACCATCCAAGACCATGTCATAGTGGTCCAGTAGCTGTGAGAGGCAGGAGTGACCATCCAAGACCATGTCATAGTGGTCCATTTGTTGTGAGAGGCAGGAGTGACCATCAAAGACCATGTCATAGTGGTCCAGTAGGTGTGAGAGGCAGGAGGGACCATCCAAGACCATGTCATAGTGGTCCAGTAGTTGTGAGAGGCAGGACTGACCATCCAAGACCATGTCATAGTGGTCAAGTAGTTGTGAGAGGCAGGAGGGACCATCCAAGACCATGTCATACCGGTCCAGTAGTTGTGAGAGCCAGGAGGGACCATCCAAGACCATGTCATAGTGGTCTAGTAGTTGTGAGAGGCAGGAGTGACCATCCAAGACCATGTCATAGTGGTCCATGTCATAGTGGTCCAGTACTTGTGAGAGGCAGGAGTGACCATCCAAGACCATGTCATAGTGGTCCAGTAGTTGTGAGAGGCAGGAAGGACCATCCAAGACCATGTCATAGTGGTCCAGTAGTTGTGAGAGGCAGGAGGGACCATCCAAGACCATGTCATAGTGGTCCAGTAGTTGTGAGAGGCAGGAGTGATCATCCAAGACCTTGTCATAGTGGTCAAGTAGTTGTGAGAGGCAGGAGGGACCATCCAAGACCATGTCATAGCGGTCCAGTAGTTGTGAGAGCCAGGAGGGACCATCCAAGACCATGTCATAGTGGTTCAGTAGGTGTGAGAGGCAGGAGGGACCATCCAAGACCATGTCATAGTGGTCCAGTAGTTGTGAGAGGCAGGAGGGACCATCCAAGTCCATGTCATAGTGGTCCAGTAGTTGTGAAAGGCAGGAGGGACCATCCAAGACCATGTCATAGTGGTCCAGTAGTTGTGAGAGGCAGGAGCGACCGTCCAAGACCATGTCATAGTGGTCCAGTAGTTATGAGAGGCAGGAGTGACCATCCAAGACCATGTGATAGTGGTCCAGTAGTTGTGAGAGGCAGGAGGGACCATCCAAGACCATGTCATAGTGGTCCAGTAGTTCAGAGGGCAGGAGTGACCATCCAAGACCATGTCATAGTGGTCCAGTAGTTGTGAGAGGCAGGAGTGATCATCCAAGACCTTGTCATAGTGGTCAAGTAGTTGTGAGAGGCAGGAGGGACCATCCAAGACCATGTCATAGCGGTCCAGTAGTTGTGAGAGCCAGGAGGGACCATCCAAGACCATGTCATAGTGGTTCAGTAGGTGTGAGAGGCAGGAGGGACCATCCAAGACCATGTCATAGTGGTCCAGTAGTTGTGAGAGGCAGGAGGGACCATCCAAGTCCATGTCATAGTGGTCCAGTAGTTGTGAAAGGCAGGAGGGACCATCCAAGACCATGCCATAGTGGTCCAGTAGTTGTGAGAGGCAGGAGCGACCGTCCAAGACCATGTCATAGTGGTCCAGTAGTTATGAGAGGCAGGAGTGACCATCCAAGACCATGTGATAGTGGTCCAGTAGTTGTGAGAGGCAGGAGGGACCATCCAAGACCATGTCATAGTGGTCCAGTAGTTCAGTGGGCAGGAGTGACCATCCAAGACCATGTCATAGTGGTCCAGTAGTTCTGAGAGACAGGAAGGACCATCCAAGACCATGTCATAGTGGTCCTATAGTTGTGAGAGGCAGGAGTGACCATCCAAGACCATGTCATAGTGGTTCAGTAGTTGTGAGAGGCAGGAGGGACCATCCAAGACCATGTCATAGTGGTCCAGTAGTTGTGAGAGGCAGAAGGGACCATCCAAGACCCTGTCATAGTGGTCCAGTAGTTGTGAGAGGCAGGGGTGACCATCCAAGACCATGTCATAGTGGTTCAGTAGTTGTGAGAGGCAGGAGGGACCATCCAAGACCATGTCATAGTGGTCCACTTTTGTGGAGTGATGCTTTACTGCCACCTTTGTGGAGTGGTGCTTTACTGCCTCCTTTGTGGAGTGGGACTTTACTGCCACCTTTGTGGAGTGGGACTTTATTGCCACCTTTGTGGAGTGATCCTTTACTGCCACCTTTGTGGAGTGGGACTTTACTGCCACCTTTGTGGAGTGGGACTTTACTGCCACCTTTGTGGAGTGGGACTTTACTGCCACCTTTGTGGAGTGATGCTCTACTGCCACCTTTGTGGAGTGGTGCTTTACTGCCACCTTTGTGGAGTGATGCTTTACTGCCACCTTTGTGGAGCGATGCTTTACTGCCACCTTTGTGGAGTGGTGCTTTACTGCCACCTTTGTGGAGTGATGCTTTACTGCCACCTTTGTGGAGTGGTGCTTTACTGCCACCTTTGTGGAGTGGTGCTTTACTGCCACCTTTGTGGAGTGATGCTTTACTGCCACCTTTGTGGAGTGGGGCTTTACTGCCACCTTTGTGGAGTGGGACTTTACTGCCACCTTTGTGGAGTGATGCTTTACTGCCACCTTTGTGGAGTGGGACTTTACTGCCACCTTTGTGGAGCGATGCTTTACTGCCACCTTTGTGGAGTGGGACTTTACTGCCACCTTTGTGGAGTGATGCTTTACTGCCACCTTTGTGGAGCGATGCTTTACTGCCACCTTTGTGGAGTGGTGCTTTACTGCCACCTTTGTGGAGTGATGCTTTACTGCCACCTTTGTGGAGTGGGGCTTTACTGCCACCTTTGTGGAGTGGGACTTTACTGCCACCTTTGTGGAGTGATGCTTTACTGCCACCTTTGTGGAGTGATGCTTTACTGCCACCTTTGTGGAGTGATGCTTTACTGCCACCTTTGTGGAGTGATGCTTTACTGCCACCTTTGTGGAGTGGTGCTTTACTGCCACCTTTGTGGAGTGATGCTTTACTGCCACCTTTGTGGAGTGGGGCTTTACTGCCACCTTTGTGGAGTGGGACTTTACTGCCACCTTTGTGGAGTGATGCTTTACTGCCACCTTTGTGGAGTGGGACTTTACTGCCACCTTTGTGGAGTGATGCTTTACTGCCACCTTTGTGGAGTGATGCTTTACTGCCACCTTTGTGGAGTGGTGCTTTACTGCCACCTTTGTGGAGTGATGCTTTACTGCCACCTTTGTGGAGTGATGCCTTACTGCCACCTTTGTGGAGTGGGGCTTTACTGCCACCTTTGTGGAGTGGGACTTTACTGCCACCTTTGTGGAGTGATGCTTTACTGCCACCTTTGTGGAGTGGTGCTTTACTGCCAATTTTGTGGAGTGAGACTTTACTGCCACCTTTGTGGAGTGGGACTTTACTGCCACCTTTGTGGAGTGATGCTTTACTGCCACCTTTGTGGAGTGGGACTTTACTGCCACCTTTGTGGAGTGGGACTTTACTGCCACCTTTGTGGAGTGGGACTTTACTGCCACCTTTGTGGAGTGGGACTTTACTGCCACCTTTGTGGAGTGGGACTTTACTGCCACCTTTTGGAGTGGGACTTTACTGCCACCTTTGTGGAGTGGGACTTTACTGCCACCTTTGTGGAGTGGTGCTTTACTGCCACCTTTGTGGAGTGGGGCTTTACTGCCACCTTTGTGGAGTGGGACTTTACTGCCACCTTTGTGGAGTGGGACTTTACTGCCACCTTTGTGGAGTGGGACTTTACTGCCACCTTTGTGGAGTGGTGCTTTACTGCCACCTTTGTGGAGTGGGGCTTTACTGCCACCTTTGTGGAGTGGGGCTTTACTGCCACCTTTGTGGAGTGGGACTTTACTGCCACCTTTGTGGAGTGGGGCTTTACTGCCACATTTGTGGAGTGGGACTTTACTGCCACCTTTGTGGAGTGGGACTTTACTGCCACCTTTGTGGAGTGGGACTTCACTGCCACCTTTGTGGAGTGGGGCTTTACTGCTACCTTTGTGGAGTGGAACTTTACTGCCACCTTTCTGGAGTGGGACTTTACTGCCACCTTTGTGGAGTGGGGCTTTACTGCCACCTTTGTGGAGTGGGACTTTACTGCCACCTTTGTGGAGTGATGCTTTACTGCCACCTTTGTGGAGTGGGGCTTTACTGCCACCTTTGTGGAGTGATGCTTTACTGCCACCTTTGTGGAGTGATGCTTTACTGCCACCTTTGTGGAGTGATGCTTTACTGCCACCTTTGTGGAGTGGTGCTTTACTGCCACCTTTGTGGAGTGGGACTTTACTGCCACCTTTGTGGAGTGATGCTTTACTGCCACCTTTGTGGAGTGGGACTTTACTGCCACCTTTGTGAAGTGATGCTTTACTGCCACCTTTGTGGAGTGGTGCTTTACTGCCACCTTTGTGGAGTGGGACTTTACTGCCACCTTTGTGGAGTGATGCTTTACTGCCACCTTTGTGGAGTGGGACTTTACTGCCACCTTTGTGGAGTGATGCTTTACTGGCGCCTTTGTGGAGTGGGGCTTTACTGCCACCTTTGTGGAGTTGGGCTTTACTGCCACCTTTGTGGAGTGGGACTTTACTGCCACCTTTGTGGAGTGGGACTTTACTGCCACCTTTGTGGAGTGATGCTTTACTGGCGCCTTTGTGGAGTGGGGCTTTACTGCCACCTTTGTGGAGTTGGGCTTTACTGCCACCTTTGTGGAGTGGGACTTTACTGCCACCTTTGTGGAGTGATGCTTTACTGGCGCCTTTGTGGAGTGGGGCTTTACTGCCACCTTTGTGGAGTTTGGCTTTACTGCCACCTTTGTGGAGTGGGACTTTACTGCCACCTTTGTGGAGTGGGACTTTACTGCCACCTTTGTGGAGTGGGACTTTACTGCCACCTTTGTGGAGTGGGGCTTTACTGCCACCTTTGTGGAGTGATGCTTTACTGCCACCTTTGTGGAGTGGGACTTTACTGCCACCTTTGTGGAGTGGGACTTTACTGCCACCTTTGTGGAGTGGGACTTTACTGCCACCTTTGTGGAGTGGGACTTTACTGCCACCTTTGTGGAGTGGGACTTTACTGCCACCTTTGTGGAGTGGTGCTTTACTGCCACCTTTGTGGAGTGGGACTTTACTGCCACCTTTGTGGAGTGGGACTTTACTGCCACCTTTGTGGAGTGATGCTTTACTGCCACCTTTGTGGTGGCAATAAAGCATCACTTTAATCTAGGATAACCCAGGATAGTCTAGGATAACCCAGGATAGTCTGGAATAACCCATGATAGTCTAGGATATCCCAGGTTAGTCTATGATAACCCAGGATAGTCTGGAATAACCCAGGATAGTCTAGGATAACCCAGGATAGTCTACGACAACCCAGGTTAGTCTAGCATAACCCAGGATAATCTGGAATAGCCCAGGATAGTCTAAGATAACCCAGGATAGTCTAGAATAACCCAGGATAGTCTAGGATAACCCTGGATAGTCTAGGATAACCCAGGATAGTCTAGGATAACCCAGGATAGTCTAGGATAACCCAGGATAGTCTAGGATAACCCAGGACAGTCTAGGATAACCCAAGATAGCCTAGGATAACCCAGGATAGCCTAGAATAACCCATTGTTACGTACACTGCTCCAACATGGGTCAGTAGACGTGTTTACATATTACATCGTGTGTTACGGTGTGTTACGTCTTGTGTTACGACGTGTTACGTAGTGTTACGCATGTTCATACGTCGTATGAACGCGTACGACGTCGCAGAGGCGTCGCAAAGCTTCAAAAAGAATGATAAAGGTTGTTCTTCACTGGAATTTAAAAAGAGGGACGTCTGAGACAATGTCAACATTGTGGGTATCTCCCTTATCTCCCTTATCTCCCTTATCTCCCTTATCTCCCTTATCTCCCTTAACTCCCTTATCTCCCTTATCTCCCTTAACTCCCTTATCTCCCTTAACTCCCTTATCTCCTTTATCTCCCTTATCTCCCTTATCTCCCTTATCTCCCTTATCTCCCTTATCTCCCTTATCTCCCTTATCTCCCTTAACTCCCTTATCTCCCTTATCTCTTTTATCTCCCTTATCTCCCTTATCTCCCTTATCTCCCTTAACTCCCTTATCTCCCTTATCTCCCTTATCTCCCTTAACTCCCTTATCTCCCTTATCTCCCTTATCTCCCTTATCTCCCTTATCTCCCTTAACTCCCTTATCTCCCTTATCTCCCTTATCTCCCTTATCTCCCTTATCTCCCTTAACTCCCTTAACTCCCTTAACTCCCTTATCTCCCTTATCTCCCTTATCTCCCTTATCTCCCTTAACTCCCTTATCTCCCTTATCTCCCTTATCTCCCTTATCTCCCTTAACTCCCTTATCTCCCTTATCTCTTTTATCTCCCTTATCTCCCTTATCTCCCTTAACTCCCTTATCTCCCTTATCTCTTTTATCTCCCTTATCTCCCTTATCTCCCTTAACTCCCTTATCTCCCTTATCTCCCTTAACTCCCTTATCTCCCTTATCTCCCTTATCTCCCTTATCTCCCTTAACTCCCTTAACTCCCTTATCTCCCTTAACTCCCTTATCTCCCTTATCTCCCTTATCTCCCTTATCTCCCTTAACTCCCTTATCTCCCTTATCTCCCTTAACTCCATTATCTCCCTTATCTCTTTTATCTCCCTTATCTCCCTTATCTCCCTTATCTCCCTTAACTCCCTTATCTCCCTTATCTCCCTTATGTCCCTTATCTCCCTTATCTCCCTTAACTCCCTTATCTCCCTTATCTCCCTTATCTCCCTTATCTCCCTTATCTCCCTTAACTCCCTTATCTCCCTTATCTCCCTTATTTCCCTTATCTCCCTTAACTCCCTTGTCTCCCTTAACTCCCTTATCTCCCTTGTGTCCCTTATGTCCCTTATCTCCCTTATCTCCCTTATTTCCCTTATGTCCCTTATCTCCCTTAACTCCCTTATCTCCCTTAACTCCCTTATCTCCCTTATCTCCCTTATCTCCCTTATTTTCCTTATCTCCCTTAACTCCCTTATCTCCCTTATCTCCCTTATGTCCCTTATCTCCCTTATCTCCCTTATCTCCCTTATATCCCTTAACTCCCTTAACTCCCTTATCTCCCTTATGTCCTATCTCCCTTATGTCCTATCTCCCTTATCTCCCTTATCTCCCTTATCTCCCTTATCTCCCTTATGTCCCTTATCTCCCTTATCTCCCTTATCTCCCTTATCTCCCTTATCTCCCTTTTCTCCCTTATGTCCCTTATCTCCCTTATCTCCCTTATCTCCCTTAACTCCCTTATCTCCCTTATATCCCTTGTGTCCCTTATCTTCCTTGTCTCCCTTATCTCCCTTATCTCCCTTATCTCCCTTAACTCCCTTTTCTCCCTTATCTCCCGTATCTCCATTATCTTCCTTACCTTCCTACCTTACCTCCCTTCCTTCACTCCCTGTCTTCCTTAACTCCGTCTGTGCCCTCTCTATCTCCCTTCACTTCCTGTCTCCCTTAACTCCCTCTGTGCCCTCTCTATCTCCCTCCACTCCCTGTCTCCCTTAACTCCCTCTGCACCCTCCCTATCTCCCTTCAATACCTCCATACCCTCCCTTCCTCCAATCCTTCCCTCCCTCTACACCCTTTACTCCCTTCAATGCCTTTTCATCCTCCCTTTACATGCCTCCCTCTCTCCCTTCCTGCCCCTCCCTTCTTATCCATCCCTCCCTGACTACTGTTTCTCTTCCTTATCTCTCTGTCTGCGTCTTCCGGGACTCCTGTCTGGGATACCAGGATACACAGCATAACTGATTATCCCACTACGTCAATTAGGTATCCTCCACTCGGCCACTTCATTAGGTATCCCCCACTCAGCCACTTCATTAGGTATGCCCACACAGCCACTTCATTAGGAATCCTCCACTCGGTCACTTAGGTATCCCCCACTCGGCCATTTAGGTATCCCCCACTCGGCCATTTAGGTATCCCCCGCTCTGTCACTTCATTACGTATTCCCCACTCGGCCACTTAATTAGGTATTCCCCACTCGGCCACTTAGGTATCCACCACTCGGCCACTTAATTAGGTATTCCCCACTCGGCCACTTAGGTATCCACCACTCGGCCACTTAATTAGGTATTCCCCACTCGGCCACTTAGGTATCCACCACTCGGCCACTTAATTAGGTATTCCCCACTCGGCCACTTAGGTATCCACCACTCGGCCACTTAATTAGGTATTCCCCACTCGGCCACTTAGGTATCCACCACTCGGCCACTTAATTAGGTATTCCCCACTCGGCCACTTAGGTATCCACCACTCGGCCACTTAATTAGGTATTCCCCACTCGGCCACTTAGGTATCCACCACTCGGCCACTTAATTAGGTATTCCCCACTCGGCCACTTAGGTATCCACCACTCGGCCACTTAATTAGGTATTCCCCACTCGGCCACTTAGGTATCCACCACTCGGCCACTTAATTAGGTATTCCCCACTCGGCCACTTAGGTATCCACCACTCGGCCACTTAATTAGGTATTCCCCACTCGGCCACTTAGGTATCCACCACTCGGCCACTTAATTAGGTATTCCCCACTCGGCCACTTAGGTATCCCCCACTCGGCCACTTAATTAGGTATTCCCCACTCGACCACTTAGGTATCCACCACTCGGCCACTTAATTAAGTATTCCCCACTCGGCCACTTAGGTATCCACCACTCGGCCACTTAATTAGGTATTCCCCACTCGGCCCCTTAGGTATCCACCACTCTCCCACATAATTAGGTATTCCCCACTCGGCCACTTAGGTATCCACCACTCGGCCACTTAATTAGGTATTCCCCACTCGGCCACTTAGGTATCCACCACTCGGCCACTTAATTAGGTATTCCCCACTCGGCCACTTAGGTATCCACCACTCGGCCACTTAATTAGGTATTCCCCACTCGGCCACTTAGGTATCCACCACTCGGCCACTTAATTAGGTATTCCCCACTCGGCCACTTAGGTATCCCCCACTCGGCCACTTAATTAGGTATTCCCCACTCGACCACTTAGGTATCCACCACTCGGCCACTTAATTAAGTATTCCCCACTCGGCCACTTAGGTATCCACCACTCGGCCACTTAATTAGGTATTCCCCACTCGGCCACTTAGGTATCCACCACTCGGCCACTTAATTAGGTATTCCCCACTCGGCCACTTAGGTATCCACCACTCGGCCACTTAATTAGGTATTCCCCACTCGGCCACTTAGGTATCCACCACTCGGCCACTTAATTAGGTATTCCCCACTCGGCCACTTAGGTATCCACCACTCGGCCACTTAATTAGGTATTCCCCACTCGGCCACTTAGGTATCCACCACTCGGCCACTTAATTAGGTATTCCCCACTCGGCCACTTAGGTATCCCCCACTCGGCCACTTAATTAGGTATTCCCCACTCGACCACTTAGGTATCCACCACTCGGCCACTTAATTAAGTATTCCCCACTCGGCCACTTAGGTATCCACCACTCGGCCACTTAATTAGGTATTCCCCACTCGGCCACTTAGGTATCCACCACTCGGCCACTTAATTAGGTATTCCCCACTCGGCCACTTAGGTATCCACCACTCGGCCACTTAATTAGGTATTCCCCACTCGGCCACTTAGGTATCCACCACTCGGCCACTTAATTAGGTATTCCCCACTCGGCCACTTAGGTATCCACCACTCGGCCACTTAATTAGGTATTCCCCACTCGGCCACTTAGGTATTCCCCACTCGGCCACTTAGGTATCCACCACTCGGCCACTTAGGTATCCACCACTCGGCCACTTAGGTATCCACCACTCGGCCACTTAATTAGGTATTCCCCACTCGGCCACTTAGGTATTCCCCACTCGGCCACTTAGGTATCCACCACTCGGCCACTTAGGTATCCACCACTCGGCCACTTAGGTATCCACCACTCGGCCACTTAATTAGGTATTCCCCACTCGGCCACTTAGGTATTCCCCACTCGGCCACTTAGGTATTCCCCACTCGGCCACTTAATTAGGTATCCACCACTCGGCCACTTAATTAGGTATTCCCCACTCGGCCACTTAATTAGGTATTCCCCACTCGGCCACTTAATTAGGTATTCCCCACTCGGCCACTTAGGTATCCACCACTCGGCCACTTAGGTATCCACCACTCGGCCACTTAGGTATCCACCACTCGGCCACTTAATTAGGTATTCCCCACTCGGCCACTTAGGTATTCCCCACTCGGCCACTTAGGTATTCCCCACTCGGCCACTTAGGTATCCACCACTCGGCCACTTAATTAGGTATTCCCCACTCGGCCACTTAGGTATCCACCACTCGGCCACTTAGGTATCCACCACTCGGCCACTTAGGTATTCCCCACTCGGCCACTTAGGTATCCACCACTCGGCCACTTAATTAGGTATCCACCACTCGGCCACTTAATTAGGTATTCCCCACTCGGCCACTTAGGTATCCCCCAACAATTTCACTTTTAACCGGAGAACTCTACTGATAATAATGGTTGCAAATTAGCCAGTGATAAGCCAGGGAAAGGTCTCGGTCAGATGACCAAAAGCTCCAGCTGTGGGTCGTTATATGACTAAGACATCGTCAGCAAGCACTTGGTTGATAAAGTTCCACTGTCAGTGATAAAGTTCCACTGTGAGTGATAAAGTTCCACTGTCAGTGATAAAGTTCCACTGTGAGTGATAAAGTTCCACTGTCAGTGATAAAGTTCCACTGTCAGTGATAAAGTTCCACTGTCAGTGATAAAGTTCCACTCTGAGTGGTAAAGTTCCACTGTCAGTGATAAAGTTCCACTGTGAGTGATAAAGTTTCACTGTCAGTGATAAAGTTCCACTGTGAGTGATAAAGTTCCACTGTCAGTGATAAAGTTCCACTGTCAGTGATAAAGTTCCACTGTCAGTGATAAAGTTCCACTGTGAGTGGTAAAGTTCCACTGTCAGTGATAAAGTTCCACTGTGAGTGATAAAGTTCCACTGTCAGTGATAAAGTTCCACTGTCAGTGATAAAGTTCCACTGTCAGTGATAAAGTTCCACTCTGAGTGGTAAAGTTCCACTGTCAGTGATAAAGTTCCACTGTGAGTGGTAAAGTTCCACTGTCAGTGATAAAGTTCCAATGTGAGTGATAAAGTTCCACTGTGAGTGATAAAGTTCCACTGTGAGTGATAAAGTTCCACTGTCAGTGATAAAGTTCCACTGTCAGTGATAAAGTTCCACTGTGAGTGATAAAGTTCCACTGTCAGTGATAAAGTTCCACTGTCAGTGATAAAGTTCCACTGTCAGTCATAAAGTTCCACTGTCAGTGATAAAGTTCCACTGTGAGTGATAAAGTTCCACTGTGAATGATAAAATTCCACTCTGAGTGATAAAGTTCCACTGTCAGTGATAAAGTTCCACTGTGAGTGATAAAGTTCCACTGTCAGTGGTAAAGTTCCACTGTCAGTGATAAAGTTCCACTGTCAGTGATAAAGTTCCACTGTGAGTGATAAAGTTCCACTGTCAGTGATAAAGTTCCACTGTCAGTGATAAAGTTCCACTGTCAGTGATAAAGTTCCACTGTCAGTGATAAAGTTCCACTGTCAGTGATAAAGTTCCACTGTGAGTGATAAAGTTCCACTGTCAGTGATAAAGTTCAACTGTGCGTGATAAAGTTCCACTGTCAGTGATAAAGTTCCACTGTGAGTGATAAAGTTCCACTGTGAGTGATAAAGTTCCACTGTGAATGATAAAGTTCCACTGTCAGTGATAAAGTTCCACTGTCAGTGATAAAGTTCCACTGTCAGTGATAAAGTTCCACTGTGCGTGATAAAGTTCCACTGTCAGTGATAAAGTTCCACTGTCAGTGATAAAGTTCCACTGTGAGTGATAAAGTTCCACTGTGAATGATAAAGTTCCACTGTCAGTGATAAAGTTCCACTGTGAATGATAAAGTTCCACTGTGAATGATAAAGTTCCACTGTGAATGATAAAGTTCCACTGTGAATGATAAAGTTCCACTGTGAGTGTTAAAGTTCCACTGTCAGTGGTAAAGTTCCACTGTCAGTGGTAAAGTTCCACTGTGAATGATAAAGTTCCACTGTGAGTGATAAAGTTCCACTGTGAGTGATAAAGTTCCACTGTCAGTGGTAAAGTTCCACTGTCAGTGATAAAGTTCCACTGTCAGTGGTAAAGTTCCACTGTCAGTGATAAAGTTCCACTGTCAGTGATAAAGTTCCACTGTGCGTGATAAAGTTCCACTGTCAGTGATAAAGTTCCACTGTCAGTGATAAAGTTCCACTGTCAGTGGTAAAGTTCCACTGTGAGTGGTAAAGTTCCACTGTGAGTGGTAAAGTTCCACTGTGAGTGATAAAGTTCCACTGTGAGTGGTAAAGTTCCACTGTGAGTGATAAAGTTCCACTGTGAGTGATAAAGTTCCACTGTGAGTGATAAAGTTCCACTGTGAGTGATAAAGTTCCACTGTGAGTGATAAAGTTCCACTGTGAGTGATAAAGTTCCACTGTGAATGATAAAGTTCCACTGTGAATGATAAAGTTCCACTGTGAGTGATAAAGTTCCACTGTGAGTGATAAAGTTCCACTGTGAGTGATAAAGTTCCACTGTGAGTGGTAAAGTTCCACTGTGAGTGGTAAAGTTCCACTGTGAGTGATAAAGTTCCACTGTCAGTGGTAAAGTTCCACTGTGAGTGGTAAAGTTCCACTGTGAGTGATAAAGTTCCACTGTCAGTGGTAAAGTTCCACTGTCAGTGGTAAAGTTCCACTGTCAGTGGTAAAGTTCCACTGTGAGTGATAAAGTTCCACTGTGAGTGATAAAGTTCCACTGTCAGTGGTAAAGTTCCACTGTGAGTGATAAAGTTCCACTGTCAGTGATAAAGTTCCACTGTCAGTGGTAAAGTTCCACTGTCAGTGATAAAGTTCCACTGTGAGTGGTAAAGTTCCACTGTGAGTGGTAAAGTTCCACTGTGAGTGATAAAGTTCCACTGTGAGTGGTAAAGTTCCACTGTGAGTGGTAAAGTTCCACTGTGAGTGGTAAAGTTCCACTGTGAGTGGTAAAGTTCCACTGTGAGTGATAAAGTTCCACTGTGAGTGGTAAAGTTCCACTGTGAGTGATAAAGTTCCACTGTGAGTGGTAAAGTTCCACTGTGAGTGGTAAAGTTCCACTGTGAGTGATAAAGTTCCACTGTGAGTGGTAAAGTTCCACTGGTGTTAAGTCAGTTCGGGATTCCCACTTGTTGACCTGAACCCTCACTCCATCTTTCCCTCCTTCCCTCCCTATCTCCCTCCCTCCCTTCTTCCCTCCCTCACTTCCTCCTCTTCCTCCTTCCCTCTCTCCCTTCTTTCTTCCCCCTCCCTCTGTCCCTCCCTTCCCCTCCCCTCCTTCTCTCCTTCCCTCCCTCCCTCTCTCCCTCCTTCACGCACTAACGACTCAATTCTCCCTCCTTCTCCCTCAATTCCATTTCGTTATCGCTGCCATAGTTTGTAGCTCCATCACACTGAC
This sequence comes from Cherax quadricarinatus, assembly GCF_038502225.1. Lineage (NCBI taxonomy): Eukaryota > Metazoa > Arthropoda > Malacostraca > Decapoda > Parastacidae > Cherax > Cherax quadricarinatus. The sequence continues at coordinate 147,233 of NW_027195292.1, forward strand.
TCCATCTTGTTAAAAATCCTAAACTGCTCCCTCATTCCTACGTTCACTCCCTCTAGCCAACGTTAATCTCCCTTAGCACCTTAAACAAGCTCGTCTTGCAGTGTTAATCTCCCTTAACACCTTAAACAAGCTCGTCTTGCAGTGTTAATCTCCCTTAACACCTTAAACAAGCTCGTCTTGCAGTGTTAATCTCCCTTAACACCTTAAACAAGCTCGTCTTGCAGTGTTAATCTCCCTTAGCATCTTAAACAAGCTCGTCTTGCAGTGTTAATCTCCCTTAACACCTTAAACAAGCACGTCTTGCAGTGTTAATCTCCCTTAGCATCTTAAACAAGCTAGTCTTGCAGTGTTAATCTCCCTTAACACCTTTAACAAGCTCCTCTAGCCAGTGTTAATCTCCCTTAGCACCTTAAACAAGCTCGTCTTGCAGTGTTAATCTCCCTTAGCACCTTAAAAAAAGCTCGTCTTGCAGTGTTAATCTCCCTTCGCACCTTAAACAAGCTCGTCTTGCAGTGTTAATCTCCCTTAACACCTTCAACAAGCTCCTCTAGCCAGTGTTAATCTCCCTTAACACCTTAAACAAGTTCCTCTAGCCAGTGTTAATCTCCCTTAACAACTTTAACAAGCTCCTCTAGCCAGTGTTAATCTCCCTTAACAACTTTAACAAGCTCCTCTAGCCAGTGTTAATCTCCCTTAACAACTTTAACAAGCTTCTCTAGCCAGTGTTAATCTCCCTTAACAACTTTAACAAGCTCCTCTAGCCAGTGTTAATCTCCCTTAACAACTTTAACAAGCTTCTCTAGCCAGTGTTAATCTCCCTTAACAACTTTAACAAGCTTCTCTAGCCAGTGTTAATCTCCCTTAACAACTTTAACAAGCTCCTCTAGCCAGTGTTAATCTCCCTTAACAACTTTAACAAGCTTCTCTAGCCAGTGTTAATCTCCCTTAACAACTTTAACAAGCTTCTCTAGCCAGTGTTAATCTCCCTTAACAACTTTAACAAGCTTCTCTAGCCAGTGTTAATCTCCCTTAACAACTTTAACAAGCTCCTCTAGCCAGTGTTAATCTCCCTTAACAACTTTAACAAGCTTCTCTAGCTAGTGTTAATCTCCCTTAACAACTTTAACAAGCTTCTCTAGCCAGTGTTAATCTCCCTTAACAACTTTAACAAGCTCCTCTAGCCAGTGTTAATCTCCCTTAACAACTTTAACAAGCTTCTCTAGCCAGTGTTAATCTCCCTTAACAACTTTAACAAGCTTCTCTAGCCAGTGTTAATCTCCCTTAACAACTTTAACAAGCTCCTCTAGCCAGTGTTAATCTCCCTTAACAACTTCAACAAGCTCCTCTAGCCAGTGTTAATCTCCCTTAACAACTTTAACAAGCTTCTCTAGCCAGTGTTAATCTCCCTTAACAACTTTAACAAGCTCCTCTAGCCAGTGTTAATCTCCCTTAACAACTTTAACAAGCTCCTCTAGCCAGTGTTAATCTCCCTTAACAACTTTAACAAGCTTCTCTAGCCAGTGTTAATCTCCCTTAACAACTTTAACAAGCTTCTCTAGCCAGTGTTAATCTCCCTTAACAACTTTAACAAGCTCCTCTAGCCAGTGTTAATCTCCCTTAACAACTTTAACAAGCTCCTCTAGCCAGTGTTAATCTCCCTTAACAACTTTAACAAGCTCCTCTAGCCAGTGTTAATCTCCCTTAACAACTTTAACAAGCTTCTCTAGCCAGTGTTAATCTCCCTTAACAACTTTAACAAGCTCCTCTAGCCAGTGTTAATCTCCCTTAACAACTTTAACAAGCTTCTCTAGCCAGTGTTAATCTCCCTTAACAACTTTAACAAGCTCCTCTAGCCAGTGTTAATCTCCTTTAACAACTTTACCAAGCTTCTCTAGCCAGTGTTAATCTCCCTTAACAACTTTAACAAGCTCCTCTAGCCGGTGTTAATCTCCCTTAACAACTTTAACAAGCTCTAGCCAGTGTTAATCTCCCTTAACAACTTTACCAAGCTTTTCTTGCCAGTGTTAATCTCCCTTAACAACTTTAACAAGCTTCTCTAGCCAGTGTTAATCTCCCTTAACAACTTTAACAAGCTCCTCTAGCCAGTGTTAATCTCCCTTAACAACTTTAACAAGCTCCTCTAGCCAGTGTTAATCTCCCTTAACAACTTTAACAAGCTCCTCTAGCCAGTGTTAATCTCCCTTAACAACTTTAACAAGCTTCTCTAGCCAGTGTTAATCTCCGTTAACAACTTTAACAAGCTCCTCTAGCCAGTGTTAATCTCCCTTAGCACCTTAAGCAAGCTCCTCTAGCCAGTGTTAATCTCCCTTAACAACTTTAACAAGCTCTGTTAAACACTTAAAAATAACAGAAATATTTAAGTTAATAATAATAATAATATTAATAATAATAATAATAATAATAATAATAATAATAATAATAATAATAATAATAATAATAATAATAATAATAATAATAATATTAATAATAATAATAATAATAATAATAATAATAATAATAATAATAATAATAATAATAATAATAATAATAATAATAATAAAATATTATTACAAGAATATTAATGTATATATATTACAATAATATGAGAATATTATTGTTAACTTTGAACTGAAGAAATTATTAATAAATAAGTTGAAGGAGAGAGAGAGAGAGAGAGAGAGAGAGAGAGCGAGAGAGAAAGAGAGAGAGACAGAGAGAGAGAGAGAGAGAAACATTTCAGAACGAGACGAAAATCAGTGGAAACCTGGGGTGAATCTGGGTGTGGGAGGGGGGTGAGGGTGTGGGTGGGGGGTGAGGGAGGGTGAGGGGGGCTGGACCCTGGTCAGAAATGAGGTATTTTATGTCCGGCTCCATGATTGAATTTGTCAAGAAAAGGCAGCAGTGCCAGGCCACTGTTGTGCTGTGCTAGTTCACTGTTGTACGGTGCTAGTTCACTGTTGTACAGTGCTAGTTCACTGTTGTACAGTGCTAGTTCACTGTTGTATGGTGCTAGTTCACTGTTGTGCGGTGCTAGTTCACTGTTGTGCGGTGCTAGTTCACTGTTGTGCAGTGCTAGTTCACTGTTGTGCGGTGCTAGTTCACTGTTGTGCAGTGCTAGTTCACTGTTGTATGGTGCTAGTTCACTGTTGTACAGTGCTAGTTCACTGTTGTGCGGTGCTAGTTCACTGTTGTGCAGTGCTAGTTCACTGTTGTACGGTGCTAGTTCACTGTTGTACGGTGCTAGTTCACTGTTGTGCGGTGCTAGTTCACTGTTGTGCAGTGCTAGTTCACTGTTGTGCAGTGCTAGTTCACTGTTGTATGGTGCTAGTTCACTGTTGTACAGTGCTAGTTCACTGTTGTGCAGTGCTAGTTCACTGTTGTACAGTGCTAGTTCACTGTTGTACAGTCCTAGTTCACTGTTGTATGGTGCTAGTTCACTGTTGTGCGTTGCTAGTTCACTGTTGTACGGTGCTAGTTCACTGTTGTACAGTGCTAGTTCACTGTTGTATGGTGCTAGTTCACTGTTGTGATGTGCTAGTTCACTGTTGTGCGGTGCTAGTTCACTGTTGTGCGGTGCTATTTCACTGTTGTACAGTGCTAGTTCACTGTTGTATGGTGCTAGTTCACTGTTGTACAGTGCTAGTTCACTGTTGTGCGGTGCTAGTTCACTGTTGTGCGGTGCTAGTTCACTGTTGTACAGTGCTAGTTCACTGTTGTATGGTGCTAGTTCACTGTTGTGCGGTGCTAGTTCACTGTTGTGCGGTGCTAGTTCACTGTTGTACAGTGCTAGTTCACTGTTGTATGGTGCTAGTTCACTGTTGTACAGTGCTAGTTCACTGTTGTGCAGTGCTACTTCATTGTTGTACAGTGCTAGTTAACTGTTGTACAGTCCTAGTTCACTGTTGTATGGTGCTAGTTCACTGTTGTGCGGTGCTAGTTCACTGTTGTACGGTGCTAGTTCACTGTTGTACAGTGCTAGTTCACTGTTGTATGGTGCTAGTTCACTGTTGTGATGTGCTAGTTCACTGTTGTACGGTGCTAGTTCACTGTTGTACAGTGCTAGTTCACTGTTGTATGGTGCTAGTTCACTGTTGTGCGGTGCTAGTTCACTGTTGTACGGTGCTATTTCACTGTTGTGCAGTGCTAGTTCACTGTTGTGCAGTGCTAGTTCACTGTTGTGCAGTGCTAGTTCACTGTTGTGCGGTGCTAGTTCACTGTTGTACAGTGCTAGTTCACTGTTGTGCAGTGCTAGTTCACTGTTGTGCAGTGCTAGTTCACTGTTGTGCAGTGCTAGTTCACTGTTGTACGGTGCTAATTCACTGTTTTGCAGTGTTAGTTCACTGTTGTGAAGTGCTAGTTCACTGTTGTGCTGTGCTAGTTCACTGTTGTGCGGTTCTAGTGTACTGTTGTGCGGTGCTAGTTCACTGTTGTACAGTGCTAGTTCACTGTTGTGAAGTGCTAGTTCACTGTTGTGCTGTGCTAGTTCAATGTTGTGCGGTGCTAGTGTACTGTTGTGCGATGTTCCTGTTGTACGGTCCTGGTTCACTGTTTTACAGTGCTAGTTCACTGCTGTGCGTTGCTAGATTACTGTTGTGCATTGCTAATTCACTGTTGTGTGGTACTAGTTAATTAACTGTTGTACGGTACTAGTTCACTGTTGTGCGGTGCTAGTTCCTGTTTATGGTACTCGTTCATTGTTGTTCGGTGCTAATGCACTGTTGTGCGATGCTAGTTCCTGTTGTACAGTGCTAGTTCACTGTGGTGCAGTGCTAGTTCACAGTTGCACAGTGCTATTTCACTGTTCTGCGGTGCAGTTCACAGTTGAACGGTCCTACTTCACTGTTGTACACTGCTAGTTCACTGTTTTGCGATGCTAGTTTACTGTTGTGCGTTGCTGGTTCACTGTTGTGTGGTGCTAGTTCATTGTTGTGCGGTGCTAGTTCACTGTTGTACGGTGCTAGTTCACTGTTGTGCGGTGTTAGTTCACTGTTGTGCGTTGCTAGCTCACTGTTGTGTGGTGCTAGTTCACTGGTGTACGGTGCTAGTTCACTGGTGTATGGTGCTAGTTCACTGTTGTGTGGTGTTCACTGTTGTGCGATTCTGGTTCACTGTTGTATTGTGCTAGTTCCCTGTTGTGTGGTGCTAGTTCACTGTTGTGTGGTGCTAGTTCACTGGTGTACAGTGCTAGTTCACTGTTGTGCGATGCTGGTTCACTGTTGTATTGTGCTAGTTCCCTGTTGTGTGATGCTAGTTTCCTATTGTATTGTGCTAGTTCGCTCTTGTATGGTGCTAGGTCACTGTTGTATAGTGCTAGTTCTCTCTTGTGCTGTGCTAGTTCACTGTTGTGTGGTGCTAGTTCACTGTTGTGTGATGTTAGTTCACTATTGTATGGTGCTAGTTCACTGTTGTATGGTGCTAGTTCACTCTATTATGGTGCTAGTTCACTGCTGTATGGTGTTAGTTCACTGTTGTATGTTGTTAGTTCACTGTTGCATGGTGCTAGTTCACTGTTGCATGGTGCTAGTTCACTGTTGTGTGGTGCTAGTTCACTGTTGTATGGTGCTAGTTCACTGTTGTATGGTGCAAGTTTACTGTTGTATGGGGCTAGTTTACTGTTGTATTGTGCTAGTTCACTGTTGTGCGTTGCTCGTGCACTGCTGTGCGAATGCTAGTTCACTGTTGCACGGAGCTAATTTACTGTTTTGCGGTGCTAGTTCACTGTTCGATGCTGGTTCACTGTTGTATGGTGCTAGTCCCCTGTTGTGTGGTGCTAGTTCACTATTGTATTGTGCGAGTTCGCTCTTGCATGGTGCTAGGTCACTGTTGTATGGTGCTAGTTCTCTCTTGTGCTGTGCTAGTTCACTGTTTTACGGTGCTAGTTCACTGTTGTGTGGTGCTAGTTCACTGCTGTGTGGTGCTAGTTCACTATTGTATGGTGCTAGTTCACTGTTGTATGGTGCTAGTTCACTGTTGCATGGTGCTAGTTCACTGTTGTGTGGTGCTAGTTCACTGTTGTGTGGTGATAGTTCACTGTTGTATGGTGCTAGTTCACTTTTGTATGGTGCTAGTTTACTGTTGTATGGTGCTAGTTCACTGTTGTATGGTGCTAGTTCACTGTTGTATGGTGCTAGTTCACTGTTGTATGGTGCTAGTTCACTGCTCTATAATGCTAGTTCACTGCTGTATGGTGCTAGTTCACTGTTGTATGGTGCTAGTTCACTGTTGTATAGTGCTAGTTCACTGTTGTGTGGTGCTAGTTCACTGATGTGTGGTGCTAGTTCACTGTTGTGTGGTAATAGTTCACTGTTGTAGGGTGCTAGTTCGCTGTTGTGTGGTGCTAGTTCATTGTTGTGTGTTGCTAGTTCTCTCTTGTGCTGTGCTAGTTCACTGTTGTACGGTGCTAGTTCACTGTTGTGTGGTGCTAGTTCACTATTGTATGGTGCTAGTTCACTGTTGTATGGTGCTAGTTCACTGTTGCATGGTGCTAGTTTACTGTTGTGTGGTGCTAGTTCACTGTTGTGTGGTGCTAGTTCACTGTTGTATGGTGCTAGTTCACTGTTGTATGGTGCTAGTTCACTGTTGTATGGTGCTAGTTCACTGTTGTGTGGTGATAGTTCACTGTTGTGGTGCTAGTTCACTGCTGTATGGTGCTAGTTCACTGCTGTATGGTGCTAGTTCACTGCTGTATGGTGCTAGTTCACTATTGTGTGGTGCTAGTTCAATGTTGTATGGTGCTAGTTCACTGTTGTATGGTGCTAGTTCACTGATGTGTGGTGCTAGTTCACTGTTGTGTGGTGCTAGTTCACTGTCGTATGGTGCTAGTTCACTGTTGATTGGTGCTAATTCACTGTTGTATGGTGCTAATTCACTGTTGTATGGTGCTAGTTCACTGTTGTATGGTGCTATTTCACTGTTGTAGGGTGCTAGTTCACTGTTGTATGGTGCTAGTTCACTGTTGTATGGTGCTAGTTCACTGTTGTATGGCGCTAGTTCACTGTTGTATGGTGCTAGTTCACTGTTGTATGGTGCTAGTTCATTGTTGTATTGTGCTAGTTCACTGTTGTATGGTGCTAGTTCGCTGCTGTATGGTGCTAGTTCATTGTTGAGTGGTGCTAAGTCACTGTTGTTCGGTGATAGTTCACTTTTGTGCAGTGCTAGTTCACTGTTGAGTGGTGCTAGTTCACTGCTGTGTGGTGCTAGTTCACTGTTGTGTGGTGCTAGTTTACTGTTGTGTGGTGCTAGCTCACTGTTGAGTGTTGCTGGTTCACTGTTGTACAGTGCTAGTTCACTGTTGTACAGTGCTAGTTCACTGTTGTACAGTGCTAGTTCACTGTTGTACAGTGCTAGTTCACTGTTGTACAGTGCTAGTTCACTGTTGTACAGTGCTAGTTCACTGTTGAACAGTGCTAGTTCACTGTTGTACAGTGCTAGTTCACTGTTGTATAGTACCTAGCAGTAAGTAGGTACCTGTGTGTTAGTTGACGGTTTTGGGTTGTAAATAACCTGGGGTTGGATAACAGCTCCTGGCCTATAAATAACCTGGGGTTGGATAACAGCTCCTGGCCTCTAAGTAACCTGGGGTTAGATAACAGCTCTTGGTCTCTAAATAACCTGGGGTTAGATAACAGCTCCTGGTCTCTAAATAACCTGGGGTTGGATAACAGCTCTTGGTCTCTAAATAACCTGGGGTTAGATAACAGCTCCTGGTCTCTAAATAACCTGGGGTTAGATAACAGCTCTTGGTCTCTAAATAACCTGGGGTTGGATAACAGCTCCTGGCCTCTAAGTAACCTGGGGTTGGATAACAGCTCCTGGTCTCTAAATAACCTGGGGTTAGATAACAGCTCCTGGTCTCTAAATAACCTGGGGTTGGATAACAGCTCCTGGCCTCTAAATAACCTGGGGTTAGATAACAGCTCTTGGCCTCTAAATAACCTGGGGTTAGATAACAGCTCTTGGCCTCTAAATAACCTGGGGTTAGATAACAGTTCCTGGCCTATATATAACCTGGAGTTGGATAACAGCTCCTGGTCTCTAAATAACCTGGGGTTAGATAACAGCTCCTGGTCTCTAAATAACCTGGGGTTGGATAACAGCTCCTGGCCTCTAAATAACCTGGGGTTAGATAACAGCTCTTGGCCTCTAAATAACCTGGGGTTAGATAACAGCTCTTGGCCTCTAAATAACCTGGGGTTAGATAACAGTTCCTGGCCTATATATAACCTGGAGTTGGATAACAGCTCCTGGCCTCTAAATAACCTGGGGTTGGATAACAGCTCCTGGCCTATAAATAACCTGGGGTTGGATAACAGCTCCTGGCCTCTAAATAACCTGGGGTTAGATAACAGCTCCTGGCCTCTAAATAACCTGGGGTTGGATAACAGCTCCTGGCCTATATGTAACCTGGGGTTGGATAACAGCTCCTGGTCTCTAAATAACCTGGGGTTGGATAACAGCTCCTGGCCTCTAAATAACCTGGGGTTGGATAACAGCTCCTGGTCTCTAAATAACCTGGGGTTGGATAACAGCTCCTGGCCTATATATAACCTGGGGATGGATAACAGCTCCTGGCCTCTAAATAACCTTGGGTTAGATAACAGCTCCTGGCCTCTAAATAACCTGGGGTTAGATAACAGTTCCTGGCCTATATATAACCTGGAGTTGGATAACAGCTCCTGGCCTCTAAATAACCTGGGGTTAGATAACAGCTCCTGGCCTCTAAATAACCTGGGGTTGGATAACAGCTCCTGGCCTCTAAATAACCTGGGGTTGGATAACAGCTCCTGGCCTCTAAATAACTTGGGGTTGGATAACAGCTCCTGGCCTCTAAATAACCTGGGGTTGGATAATAGCTCCTGGCCTATATGTAACCTGGGGTTGGATAACAGCTCCTGGTCTCTAAATAACCTGGGGTTGGATAACAGCTCCTGGCCTCTAAATAACCTGGGGTTGGATAACAGCTCCTGGTCTCTAAATAACCTGGGGTTGGATAACAGCTCCTGGCCTATATATAACCTGGGGATGGATAACAGCTCCTGGCCTCTAAATAACCTTGGGTTAGATAACAGCTCCTGGCCTCTAAATAACCTGGGGTTGGATAATAGCTCCTGGTGTATAAATAACCTGGTGTTGGACAACAGTTCCTGGACTGTAAATGTAGTCAGGTGAAGGAGTCCGGGAGGTGTGTTGGTCAAGGGAGCTAGCCATAACAACAGCCCTCTCTATCCTGTGTTGTGACATGTACATAACTTTATCTGGCCATTCTTGCCTCTCTCTCTCTCTCTCTCTCTCTCTCTCTCTCTCTTTCTCACCACAATTATCAGTACCACCAGAACTACGACTACTACCACTATCATTAAAACTATCACTACTACTGCTACTATTATTACTACTAACACTGGCTTCTCCTACAACTGCTTCCACTAGCTGTTACCTCTGCCACTACCGTCTCCACTTTCTTGTATTTTCCTACCTATCTCCCGTCTCCCATCCGTCCTTCCATGCCAACACTTGCTCCCTTATCTTCACATGTTAGTGTGTGACTAGTTAATGATCCAAATTAGACCGTAATGTGGCCATAAGCTCCTGTCTCCTATGCGCAGTCTGTGTGCTGTCAGTATCGTACTGAAGGAATATAATGATTTAAGTTACAGTCTTGAAAGTGCTTCCTGTGTTCTTAATTTATACCAGCCCACCAGTGTATCCTCACATGTTATCTGGGACTTCTCAGCCTCCCATGTGTATCCTCAAATGTTATCTGGGACTTCTCAGCCTCCTATGTGTATCCTCACATGTTATCTGGGACTTCTCAGCCTCCCATGTGTATCCTCACATGTTATCTGGGACTTCTCAGCCTCCCATGTGTATCCTCACACGTTATCTGGGACTTCACAGCCTCCCATGTGTATCCTCAAATGTTATCTGGGACTTCTCAGCCTCCCATGTGTGTCCTCAAATGTTATCTGGGACTTCTCAGCCTCCCATGTGTATCCTCACATGTTATCTGGGACTTCTCAGCCTCCCATGTGTATCCTCAAATGTTATCTGGGACTTCTCAGCCTCCCATGTGTATCCTCAAATGTTATCTGGGACTTCTCAGCCTCCCATGTGTATCCTCACATGTTATCTGGGACTTCTCAGCCTCCCATGTGTATCCTCAAATGTTATCTGGGACTTCTCAGCCTCCCATGTGTATCCTCAAATGTTATCTGGGACTTCTCAGCCTCCCATGTGTATCCTCAAATGTTATCTGGGACTTCTCAGCCTCCCATGTGTATCCTCAAATGTTATCTGGGACTTCTCAGCCTCCCATGTGTATCCTCAAATGTTATCTGGGACTTCTCAGCCTCCCATGTGTATCCTCAAATGTTATCTGGGACTTCTCAGCCTCCCATGTGTATCCTCAAATGTTATCTGGGACTTCTCAGCCTCCCATGTGTATCCTCAAATGTTATCTGGGACTTCTCAGCCTCCCATGTGTATCCTCAAATGTTATCTGGGACTTCTCAGCCTCCCATGTGTATCCTCAAATGTTATCTGGGACTTCTTAGCCTCCCATGTGTATCCTCAAATGTTATCTGGGACTTCTCAGCCTCCCATGTGTGTCCTCAAATGTTATCTGGGACTTCTCAGCCTCCTATGTGTATCCTCAAATGTTATCTGGGACTTCTCAGCCTCCCATGTGTATCCTCAAATGTTATCTGGGACTTCTCAGCCTCCCATGTGTATCCTCAAATGTTATCTGGGACTTCTCAGCCTCCCATGTGTATCCTCACATGTTATCTGGGACTTCTCAGCCTCCCATGTGTATCCTCACATGTTATCTGGGACTTCTCAGCCTCCCATGAGTATCCTCACATGTTATCTGGGACTTCTCAGCCTCCCATGTGTATCCTCACATGTTATCTGGGACTTCTCAGCCTCCCATGTGTATCCTCACATGTTATCTGGGACTTCTCAGCCTCCCATGTGTATCCTCAAATGTTATCTGGGACTTCTCAGCCTCCCATGTGTATCCTCAAATGTTATCTGGGACTTCTCAGCCTCCCATGTGTATCCTCAAATGTTATCTGGGACTTCTTAGCCTCCCATGTGTATCCTCAAATGTTATCTGGGACTTCTCAGCCTCCCATGTGTGTCCTCAAATGTTATCTGGGACTTCTCAGCCTCCTATGTGTATCCTCAAATGTTATCTGGGACTTCTCAGCCTCCCATGTGTATCCTCAAATGTTATCTGGGACTTCTCAGCCTCCCATGTGTATCCTCAAATGTTATCTGGGACTTCTCAGCCTCCCATGTGTATCCTCAAATGTTATCTGGGACTTCTCAGCCTCCCATGTGTATCCTCAAATGTTATCTGGGACTTCTCAGCCTCCCATGTGTGTCCTCAAATGTTATCTGGGACTTCTTAGCCTCCCATGTGTATCCTCAAATGTTATCTGGGACTTCTTAGCCTCCCATGTGTATCCTCAAATGTTATCTGGGACTTCTTAGCCTCCCATGTGTATCCTCAAATGTTATCTGGGACTTCTTAGCCTCCCATGTGTATCCTCAAATGTTATCTGGGACTTCACAGCCTCCCATGTGTATCCTCAAATGTTATCTGGGACTTCTCAGCCTCCCATGTGTGTCCTCAAATGTTATCTGGGACTTCTCAGCCTCCTATGTGTATCCTCAAATGTTATCTGGGACTTCTCAGCCTCCTATGTGTATCCTCAAATGTTATCTGGGACTTCTCAACCTCCCATGTGTGTCCTCACATGTTATCTGGGACTTCACAGCCTCCCATGTGTGTCCTCAAATGTTATCTGGGACTTCTCAGCCTCCCATGTGTATCCTCAAATGTTATCTGGGACTTCTCAGCCTCCCATGTGTATCCTCAAATGTTATCTGGGACTTCACAGCCTCCCATGTGTGTCCTCAAATGTTATCTGGGATTTCTCAGCCTCCCATGTGTATCCTCACATGTTATCTGGGACTTCTCAGCCTCCCATGTGTATCCTCAAATGTTATCTGGGACTTCACAGCCTCCCATGTGTATCCTCAAATGTTATCTGGGACTTCTCAGCCTCCCATGTGTATCCTCAAATGTTATCTGGGACTTCTCAGCCTCCCATGTGTATCCTCACATGTTATCTGGGACTTCTCAGCCTCCCATGTGTATCCTCAAATGTTATCTGGGACTTCTCAGCCTCCCATGTGTATCCTCACACGTTATCTGGGACTTCTCAGCCTCCCATGTGTATCCTCACACGTTATCTGGGACTTCTCAGCCTCCCATGTGTATCCTCACACGTTATCTGGGACTTCTCAGCCTCCCATGTGTATCCTCACACGTTATCTGTGACTTCTCAGCCTCCCATGTGTATCCTCAAATGTTATCTGGGACTTCTCAGCCTCCCATGTGTATCCTCAAATGTTATCTGGGACTTCTCAGCCTCCCATGTGTATCCTCATATGTTATCTGGGACTTCTCAGCCTCCCATGTGTATCCTCACACGTTATCTGGGACTTCTCAGCCTCCCATGTGTATCCTCAAATGTTATCTGGGACTTCTCAGCCTCCCATGTGTATCCTCAAATGTTATCTGGGACTTCTCAGCCTCCCATGTGTATCCTCACATGTTATCTGGGACTTCTCAGCCTCCCATGTGTATCCTCACATGTTATCTGGGACTTCTCAGCCTCCCATGTGTATCCTCAAATGTTATCTGGGACTTCTCAGCCTCCCATGTGTATCCTCACATGTTATCTGGGACTTCTCAGCCTCCCATGTGTATCCTCACATGTTATCTGGGACTTCTCAGCCTCCCATGTGTATCCTCACATGCTATCTGGGTCTTCTCAGCCTCCCATGTCCTCACATATTATCTGGGTCTTCTCAGCCTCCCATGTCCTCACATATTATCTGGGTCTTCTCAGCCTCCCATGTCCTCACATATTATCTGGGTCTTCTCAGCCTCCCATGTCCTCACATATTATCTGGGTCTTCTCAGCCTCCCATGTCCTCACATATTATCTGGGTCTTCTCAGCCTCCCATGTCCTCACATATTATCTGGGTCTTCTCAGCCTCCCATGTCCTCACATATTATCTGGGTCTTCTCAGCCTCCCATGTCCTCACATATTATCTGGGTCTTCTCAGCCTCCCATGTCCTCACATATTATCTGGGTCTTCTCAGCCTCCCATGTCCTCACATATTATCTGGGTCTTCTCAGCCTCCCATGTCCTCACATATTATCTGGGTCTTCTCAGCCTCCCATGTCCTCACATATTATCTGGGTCTTCTCAGCCTCCCATGTCCTCACATATTATCTGGGTCTTCTCAGCCTCCCATGTCCTCACATATTATCTGGGTCTTCTCAGCCTCCCATGTCCTCACATATTATCTGGGTCTTCTCAGCCTCCCATGTCCTCACATATTATCTGGGTCTTCTCAGCCTCCCATGTCCTCACATATTATCTGGGTCTTCTCAGCCTCCCATGTCCTCACATATTATCTGGGTCTTCTCAGCCTCCCATGTCCTCACATATTATCTGGGTCTTCTCAGCCTCCCATGTCCTCACATATTATCTGGGTCTTCTCAGCCTCCCATGTCCTCACATATTATCTGGGTCTTCTCAGCCTCCCATGTCCTCACATATTATCTGGGTCTTCTCAGCCTCCCATGTCCTCACATATTATCTGGGTCTTCTCAGCCTCCCATGTCCTCACATATTATCTGGGTCTTCTCAGCCTCCCATGTCCTCACATATTATCTGGGTCTTCTCAGCCTCCCATGTCCTCACATATTATCTGGGTCTTCTCAGCCTCCCATGTCCTCACATATTATCTGGGTCTTCTCAGCCTCCCATGTCCTCACATGTTCCCTACCTGCTGCTACAGCTCCATCACGGAGCTGTAACAGACCTGTGATCACTGGTGGCATGGTTTTTCTGAGGGCCCAAGCCACTCAAAGCCACTGAGAAAGCCATGCGGACAACCAAGTCTTGGATAAGATAAGATAAGATAAGATTTCGTTCGGATTTTTAACCCCGGAGGGTTAGCCACCCAGGATAACCCAAGAAAGTCAGTGCGTCATCGAGGACTGTCTAACTTATTTCCATTGTGGTCCTTAATCTTGTCCCCCAGGATGCCACCCACACCAGTCCACTAACACCCAGGTACCTATTTGCTGCTAGGTGAACAGGACAACAGGTGTAAGGAAACGTGTCGAAATGTTTCCACCCGCCGGGAATCGAACCCGGGCCCTCCGTGTGTGAAGCGGGAGCTTCAGCCACCAGGCCACCGGGCCACATCTTGCCACGCACATGTATCACCATACACCAGCCTGTAAGTCACCGGAAGCTTTTTACAATCTCCTACCACGATTCTACAATAGCCAGAGGTGAGGTTCCAGTGTGTTATGGTGTGCCACTGTCTCCCTCTCCCACGTGTGTACCCACAGCCCGGGGTATGTCTCAGGATGCCCAAACCCCACACATCCACTTTTCACCCACAACCACTTGCTTTTGTGGTCACAGTGGTGGCCTATGCTAACCTTCTTATGGTGTATAAATATACGTAGTTGGACGAATCTTGTAGCCAGCTGGCCCAGTGGCTAACGCGTCGGTCTGGAGTTTTATGACTCTCTGACCGCGGGTTCTAGCCCCACCCGTGGTATGGTTTGTTTGCAATCGTGTCATTACGGCTTAGTGAGCCACACACACACTGCCTGCATCCTCACTCCTCTATGCTCTACCGTTTAGCTAATTTCAGCGTTACTTTGAGTTCGACAGTCTATACACCGTCCAGTAGTTGTGAAAGTTCTTCCCCGTAAGTCATCCTACTAAGCCACGACGCCTCACGACTCCTGGAAAGTCAACAAAAGTCCAAAAATAAGTATACACGCCAGGGAGCACTGTAGAGGTGTGCATATATGGCTGCAGGTACTGGCTTGATTTAACAAACCTTGTCAGTACACAAGGTTAAATCCCTCTTCTCACCTGGTAAAGCAATGGCTTTACGACATTTGTTTAACAGCTGTAAGCAAACTGGCAACTTTGTCTGGAAAGTCAGTAGGAGCAAAGTCTTTCTCCTCGACTGGTGGAAGAGATTCAGTAGGACTTACCAGCTATACAGTTGATTCGTGTTATGTATACCTGTGTTGCACTGTCTCTGATGAGCAGTGTACAGTGTTTTGCTGTATTCTCTGAAGTCAGTCAACTGGGCAAGTGTTCCAATTAGTATTTTATGGAGAAAACCACACTGGAAACACGATACCTATTTAGAAAATGCTCAGGGAAAACCACACTGGAAACACGATGCCTATTTAGAAAATGCTCAGGGAAAACCACACTGGAAACACGATGCCTATTTAGAAAATGCTCAGGGAAAACCACACTGGAAACACGATACCTATTTAGAAAATGCTCAGGGAAAACCACACTGGAAACACGATACCTATTTAGAAAATGCTCAGGGAAAACCACACTGGAAACACGATGCCTATTTAGAAAATGCTCAGGGAAAACCACACTGGAAACACGATACCTATTTAGAAAATGCTCAGGGAAAACCACACTGGAAACACGATACCTATTTAGAAAATGCTCAGGGAAAACCACACTGGAAACACGATGCCTATTTAGAAAATGCTCAGGGAAAACCACACTGGAAACACGATACCTATTTAGAAAATGCTCAGGGAAAACCACACTGGAAACACGATACCTATTTAGAAAATGCTCAGGGAAAACCACACTGGAAACACGATACCTATTTAGAAAATGCTCAGGGAAAACCACACTGGAAACACGATACCTATTTAGAAAATGCTCAGGGAAAACCACACTGGAAACACGATACCTATTTAGAAAATGCTCAGGGTTTCCTCTCCATATTTATTTGTCGTGGGACTGCTAGGATTCTTGTATGTGTTCCAGAGTTCTGTACCTAAACCATAGTAATACATCCCTCAGGGGTATATATCACACCCTGAGGTGTCTATTTGTCCAGTGACACTCGATATGTAACCAGTCTTGACGTCAGCTGCACGACCTAGCACCCTTGTACAGAGGGAGCTATGTTCACCCAGCCTACAACTCCCAACTCTTCCAGCGATTGTCGAGAAATTTATCTTCATCGATGGGCGATAAGGACGCTAAGCTTCCCTCTATCTTTCCAGAGTGGCGGTGCATGTGCAGACTAAGAGAGGTCATGATCCCTGCCTCTTTCCATTAGCAGAGATGAAGTGAGATCTTATGCCTTGCATGTGGAGAAATTCATCTCCACAATGACCATCTCTGCTGGCATCGCTGAAGGCAGCTTCACCTGAGTCGTCCTGACAGCTCACTCACTTGTCATCGTCGTCCCTATGACACCCTGCTTGCTTGCACCAACAGGTGTCGGCAAGACTCTGCCCCGCTCACCCACAGTTGATGTCTCCTGACATCTCAGGCAACAGTTTCAGTTCCAGCATGGAGCAGTCACGATGCACTGCCTGAAGTTGACGTCCCAGCATTGCCATTACTCCCAGTCATGATACACTGCCTGAAGTCAAGGTCCCAGCATTGCCATTACTCCCAGTCATGATACACTGCCTGAAGTCAAGGTCCCAGCATTGCCATTACTCCCAGTCATGATACACTGCCTGAAGTCAAGGTCCCAGCATTGCCATTACTCCCAGTCATGATACACTGCCTGAGGTCAAGGTCCCAGCATTGCCATTACTCCCAGTCATGATACACTGCCTGAAGTCAAGGTCCCAGCATTGCCATTACTCCCAGTCATGATACACTGCCTGAGGTCAAGGTCCCAGCATTGCCATGACTCCCAGTCATGATACACTGCCTGAAGTCAAGGTCCCAGCATTGCCATTACTCCAAGTCATGATACACTGCCTGAAGTCAAGGTCCCAGCATTGCCATTACTCCCAGTCATGATACACTGCCTGAAGTCAAGGTCCCAGCATTGCCATTACTCCCAGTCATGATACACTGCCTGAAGTCAAGGTCCCAGCATTGCCATTACTCCCAGTCATGATACACTGCCTGAAGTCAAGGTCCCAGCATTGCCATTACTCCCAGTCATGATACACTGCCTGAAGTCAAGGTCCCAGCATTGCCATGACTCCCAGTCATGATACACTGCCTGAAGTCAAGGTCCCAGCATTGCCATTACTCCCAGTCATGATACACTGCCTGAGGTCAAGGTCCCAGCATTGCCATTGCTCCCAGTCATGATACACTGCCTGAAGTCAAGGTCCCAGCATTGCCATTACTCCCAGTCATGATACACTGCCTGAAGTCAAGGTCCCAGCATTGCCATTACTCCCAGTCATGATGCACTGCCTGAGGTCAAGGTCCCAGCATTGCCATTACTCCCAGTCATGATACACTGCCTGAAGTCAAGGTCCCAGCATTGCCATTACTCCCTGTCATGATACACTGCCTGAGGTCAAGGTCCCAGCATTGCCATTACTCCCAGTCATGATACACTGCCTGAAGTCAAGGTCCCAGCATTGCCATGACTCCCTGTCATGATATACCTCCAGCCTAGATTCATCAACTGATGCATCACTTGATTCATCACTTAATCCATCACTTGATCCATCACTAGGACATATTCATTAGGAAACGTTTTGGTCCTGGGAACCTGACCACTTCTAATTACCAAGAGTTATACCACAGGTGGAAATGGATACGCCATCTGCCCAAACATCTTTCCGTGCTGAGACTGGGGGGATAAGAGTGGTCTCTCACCATAGGCATTTGAACTGGGGAATTATCAAACTTATTCTTTGGGTAGCATTGCAAATGGGCTGTCAAATATTTTTCTTAAAGGGTTTGGGTCTGAGAAGCACCTGCCTAGTATGGGCCAATAGGCCTGCTGCCATGACCCCGCTGTGAGAGTATAATGGCTGGTACATATATCTACATGACACACTGTCCTATACCACACCCAGGCCTACTTTTTTCCCATGTTAAGATTTGTGGGGTTATTGTATACTTGTAGTTTGATCCCTCACTTGTAATGACTATGATGACTGTACCTCTGTAGTGTCGAGCTACGGTCCCTGCACCACCACCACCACCAACACCACCATCACCCCCACCACCACCAAACACACCACCACCACCACCACCACCACCACCATCACCACCATCACCACCACCACCACCACCACCACCACCACCACCACCACCACCACCACCACCACCACCACCACCACCACCACCACCACCACCACCACCACCACCACCACCACCACCACCACCACCACCACCACCACCACCACCACCATCACCACCACCACCACCACCACCACACCACCACCACCACCACCACCACCACCACCACCACCACCACCACCACCACCACCACCACCACCATCACCACCACCACCATCACCACCACCATCACCACCACCACCACCACCACCACCACCACCACCACCATCACCACCACCACCACCACCACCATCACCACCACCACCACCACCACCACCACCACCACCACCACCACCACCACCACCACCACCCACCCCACCACCACCACCACCATCACCACCACCACCACCACCACCACCACCACCACCACCACCACCACCACCACCACCACCACCACCACCACCACCATCACCACCACCATCACCACCACCACCACCACCACCACCACCACCACCACCACCACCATCACCACCACCACCACCACCACCACCACCATCACCACCACCACCACCACCACCACCACCACCACCACCACCACCACCACCACCACCACCACCACCACCACCACCACCACCACCACCACCACCACCACCACCACCACCACCACCATCACCACCACCACCACCACCACCCACACCACCACCACCACCACCACCATCACCACCACCATCACCACCACCACCACCACCACCATCACCACCACCACCACCACCACCACCACACCACCACCACCACCACCACCACCACCACCACCACCACCACCACCAACACCACCACCACCAACACCACCACCACCACCACCACAACACCACCATCACCACCACCACCACCACCACCACCACCACCACCACCACCACCACCACCACCACCACCACCACCACCACCACCACCACCATCACCACCACCACCACCACCACCACCACCACCACCACCAACACCACCACCACCACCACCATCACCACCACCACCACCACCACCACCACCATCACCACCACCATCACCACCACCACCACCACCCCAAACACCACCACCCCCAGCACCACCACCACCCACACCACCACCACCACCACCACCACCACCATCACCACCACCACCACCACCACCACCACCACCACCACCACCACCACCACCACCACCACCACCACCACCACCACCACCACCACCACCACCACCACCACCACCACCACCACCACCACCACCAACACCACCACCACCACCACCACCACCACCACCACCACCACCACCACCACCACCACCACCACCACCACCACCACCACCACCACCACCACCATCACCACCACCACCACCACCACCACCACCACCACCACCACCACCATCACCACCACCACCACCATCACCACCACCACCACCACCACCACCACCACCACCACCACCACCACCACCACCACCACCACCACCACCACCATCACCACCACCACCATCACCACCACCATCACCACCACCATCACCAAAACCCACTGTGGCATGCAAAGAGTACGTAACCTTTATTCGGCGCATGGACACACCCTCATTTACAGGCTATCTCCCCCAACCAGCGAACCAGGTTGCTAAGAGTTGATGATGGGGCCCCATCGTTCAACTAGTGACCAGGTTCTAGCCAATAAGAAGGTGGGATTGACAATCGCAGAGGTTATGTGGATACCGCTCTCCTGTCTGCCCTTGTCATTCCCACTCTAGAGCTGGTTGAAGCACGGTCTGCTATCTTGTGGCTTCTATTTCTGCCTTGCTTACCGTGGAGTGCACTATATTTATCACTGTACATAGTGTACATATTGCTGTTATAATTGGTGAAGGATAATATAAGTCTAAACTTTTTCTACTGTGTTTATTTGCTCCCATTACACCTGGGATAACAGGCCATTTGAAATCCTAGGTTGTAATATGGGTAGCCTGTCCGAGAGCTGGACTTAGAGAAACGGTTGAGCTTAGGGTGAAGCTTGTAGCAGGAACATTGTGTAGCTTGCTGTTTCGCTTCGCTTTACAAATTTTGCGTGTCAGTTGCTTATGATCAGCCTTGCTATTGTGTGATCGTTCAACAGCTCGCTACTAGCTTGTTCAGTGTGCTCGCTTCGCTACGGTCAATCTTGTGTGCAGTCGGCTTTGCTTGTATGCGTATTCTGCAATCGTACTGTGCATAGCTAAGCGTGTTCTGCAAATTAACGTGTTACGTTGGGGTATTCGTACTGTGCATAGCGAATAACTTATGCCACCTAGACGAGTCAGACGCCTGGTGTCGGCATATACTTTGCATAACCTACCTAAATTGTCTCTACAGCGTTGTTGGCAAATTGCTCGTTCCATTGGCATTCCCTATAAACGCACTCTTACAGCTGCGCAACTGCGTTCACTTATTGCTGACATACTTATTGAAGAAGAGATGGCACATCAAACTCCTCCCTCTACGGGAGCTAGGGCAAAAACTACTATGTTCTCGCAGGAGGAAGATGATATACCTACGGAGCAAAATGGTCAGTATAGTGCAGCTGGGTTGTCTCAGGGTGAATCAGCGTCGTTGGCACTTGAGCTGGCAAAAATCAATCTTGAGCAAACTAGGGAACAGAGAGCATTCGCAAGGGAAGAATTTGATAGGGAAAGAGAAAGGAGGCAGTTTTCGCATTCTGTAAACGATTTCAGTTTACAAAAAGCAGTACAGCTTGTTCCCCGCTTCAATGAGGCCGAACCAGAGCAATTTTTCGAAAGCTTCGAAAATCAGGCTCGAGCCTTGAGGTGGCCGGAACAGCACTGGGCAGCGTTGGTTCATACAGCATTATTGGGTAAGGCACAGGAATTTACGTCGGTATTAACTGACGCTGAATTCTCTGATTATCAAGTAGTGAAGACCACAGTGTTGGGAGCATATACATGTATCCCAGCTAAATATCGTAAGACCTTCAAATTGAACAGGCGGCAGCTTGGTCAATCCCTGGTGGACTTTGTGAGACAGCAAACCAAAGCTTTTACCAGCTGGTATAAAGCGAGTGGTGTCTCTAACTTTGAGGAGCTGGTGCAGCTTATTCTGATTGATAACCTGCTGGAGTCTGTGGGACCAGAGGTTCGTGTCTTTCTGCAGGATCGTGACTTAACCACTGCATTGGAGGCGGCCAGGTTGGCTGATACCTTCGAAACGAACCGCTCCTTGTCCGAGCGGTCCTGTCTCTCTTTTCAACAGTCTGGCGTGAGCAGAGATCGACAACATTGGAGAATGAAGTGCCAGCCGGAGGGAGAGCGTCTACGTCATCCAAATAAGTCACCTGGTGAGCCACGCTTCTCAACATATGGTCCCCCTGCGGAGAGGCAAACTACTTATGGAGCATCTCGACAACAATATCCAGAGAGGCACCAGCCAGAACGACACCACTTGCAACGTCATCAGGGAGTAAAGGGCAAGCCTGTCGTCTGCTTCAGATGCAATAAAGTAGGTCACATCAGTTCCAACTGCCCTCAAAAACCTCAACCCATCGGGAAAATCTCTAATATCCCTAGTAACATGTCCCCTAGAGAAGTAGAAAAAGGTATGGCCCCTTATTATTGCGAAAGTCTTATTTCCCTTCAGGAAAACTCAGAACCAACTAAAGTAAATACCTTTAGAGATACTGGAGCATATTGCTCACTTGTCAGAGAAGGAATATTACCCCTTTCAGAGAATACTTCCTTGAATTCCTCAGTTTTATTGGAAGCTTACGGAGGAGCTATATATTCAGTTCCTTTGCATAAAATTTATGTACAGTGCAAATATTACACTGGGTACTTGACTGTAGGTATCTCAAAAGGATTTCCCATGAAAAATGCCATGTTATTACTGGGTAATAACATTACTACTGTTACTTCGTGTCCTGAACCTATAATGATTAATGCTTCTCCAGTGTTGGCCATAACTCGGGCAACATCCCAAGGGTTGTCTGGGGAGAATGTTGACCTATCCTTGGACGACTCCGATCTCGGAATAGCCACGTTGTTTTATGAGACACACCGGCCGGAGTCTCGTAAATCAAGTGAACAGACCCCGATCAAGCCTTCCTATTCCCAGGTTGCAGGATTCCCAGATGTCTCTGTTTCCATGCCCGAGGGACTGTCCTTCCGGGAGGAACAACGAAAGGACCCTTCTTTAAAATTCGCTTTTGAGGCAGCCATGGGTAAATCCTCTTTGGGTCATCCAGTCAAGTATGAAGTTAAAAATGATTATTTGGTATGCACTGAGACTGGTAAGGAGATAGAGGGCCGGCAATTATACGACAGGTTAGTGGTTCCAACCAAGTATAGACCTCAGATATTAAATATAGCTCATAATACGTCATTAGGAGGTCACTTAGGAATTACAAAAACCTTGTATAGAATCACAAAAGAATTTTATTGGCCAAAATTAAAGAAAGATGTGAAGAATCATATTAGGTGTTGCCGAGAATGTCAGCAAGTTGGGAAACCTGGACATTCCATTAAACCTGCACCTCTCCAACCCATACCTGCTGATGGAGAACCTTTTGCAGATTTAATTATAGATTGTGTAGGTCCACTACCTAAGTCAAAGTCTGGAAATCAGTATTTATTTACAATTATGGATAAAGTAACCAGATATCCTGAAGCAATCCCTATGCGTAGTATCAATACTAAAGCTATTCTCAAAGCTTTAACAAAATTCATTTCTTGTTTTGGCATTCCTAAAACTATACAAAGTGATCAAGGTACTAACTTCACTGCCAAAGCATTTAGGGAAGTATTAACTAGGTTAGGGATAATTCACAACTTATCCACTGCCTATCACCCTCAGTCCCAAGGCGCCTTGGAAAGATTCCACCAAACATTAAAAACAATGATGAGAAGTTTTTGCATGCACTTTCCGACAGATTGGGATGAATCTCTACCGTTGTTGCTATTCTCAGTACGAGAGACGGTGCAAGAGTCTACAGGGTATAGTCCGTTTGAGCTGATCTTTGGGCACAATGTACGAGGTCCTCTTCGGGTGCTCAAAGAAGGATGGATGGGAGAAGACGTAAGCTCAGCACTCTACAACCCGTCTTCAAGGTTGCAGGTGGCACGTGAGTTAGCCACGGCTAACCTAAAGATAGCTCAAAGTAAGATGAAACAGAGGTATGACAAAAGTGCACAATTCCGCTCCTTCCATCCAGGAGACAAGGTGTTGGTGCAGGAACCTATACCTGGCCACACCTTGAAAGCTAGATTTACGGGACCTATGCAGATAGTAAGTAGATTATCTGATTTAAATTATGTGGTAGCTCCCATTGGTAAGACCTCAAAAACAAAAACTTACCACATTAATCAAATCAAGGCCTTTCATACACCAGATAAAGTCCCAGTAATGACTCTGTCCTCTACCTCTGAGGACGACTCTGACTCTTTGCACTCTATCTCTGAAATTAATACTAAACTTTCCAATTCTGTCCTCCTCAAGGATCCTAGCCCTTTAATGGATGGATTATCTGAAATACAAGCAACCAATTTAACTGAGCTTCTACAGTCATATCCTAATATTTTTTCGGATGTGCCGAAAAAATGTACGTTAGGTTACCATGATGTAGATGTGGGAAAATCTAAACCAATTAAACTCTCCCCCTACAGAGCTAATCCTGAAAAGCAAAGGCTACTTCAGCAGGAAGTAGACTTCTTGTTAGAACATGGTTTAGTGGAGGAGTCATCTAGTCCATGGGCTTCACCGTGCATCCTAGTAAAGAAGGCTGATGGAGGGTTTCGTATGTGCACAGACTACCGTAAAGTGAACGAGGTCACAATTACAGATGCTTACCCTCTTCCTCGTCTGGATGACGTAATTGACTTTGTGGGTAAGGCTACTTTTGTGTCCAAATTAGATCTCCTTAAAGGTTACTATCAGGTACCTTTGACAGATAAGGCGAAGGAAATCTCTGCCTTCGTAATTCCAGGAGGTCATTATCAGTATACAGTTACCCCCTTCGGAATGAAAAATTCCCCCTCTTCATTCCAGAAACTCATCCATCAGGCTATTAAAGGACTTGAAGGCACGGCAGCATACCTAGATGATATTGTTGTGGTGTCTGATACTTGGGATCAACACCTACTTAGACTTAAAGCTCTGTTTGAGACCTTTAAGAATTCCCAATTAACAGTTAATTTATCTAAATCTTCCTTTGGCCAGGCCACTATCACTTTTCTAGGCCATGAAGTAGGTAGTGGTAATGTTGCACCTAAACTTGCTAAAGTTCTTTCGATTAAAGATTATCCAGTTCCTCATGATAGGAAATCTCTTCAACGTTTCCTAGGCATGATAGGATTTTACAGAAGATTCTGTAAGAATTTCTCAGATATTGTAGCCCCTCTTACCTCTCTTACCAGTCATAAAGTTCCCTTTAATTGGACGTCAGATTGTAACACTGCTTTTAATAAAGCAAAAAGATTATTGTGCTCTGCACCCATTCTCCTGTCTCCAGACTTCTCCAAACCTTTTTCATTACAGGTTGATGCTTGTGAGTCTGGGGTTGGGGCGGTACTATTACAAATCGGGAACAAGGAGTTGCAGCCTGTAGCATACTTTTCAGCCAAGTTCCAGCCACATCAGAGAGCTTACTCTACCATTGAAAAAGAAGCCCTCGCGCTGGTAATGGCTTTGGAGCATTTCGATGTTTATGTGGGCCAGACATCGCAGGTGGTCACAGTCTACAGTGATCACAACCCGTTAGTCTATCTCCAAGCCATGAAGAATCACAACACAAGGCTTATGCGTTGGACGCTCAGGCTGCAGCCCTATAATTTCAAAATTCGTTACATTGCCGGCAAAGAAAATGTGTTGGCAGACTCTTTGTCAAGAGTCTAGTTTAATATTTTATTTAGGTTAGGATGTATTTGTGGTAACCCCCCTTTCAAGCTCTTTTTTTTTATCCCCTGATGTGGGGGTTTTTTTTTAGTGAGGGGATACGGGCTACCGTCCGCTTGTATCTTGGACCTATGTTGGCCTATCTGACTGCTGTCTCACTCTGAGTTTAGGGTTTGGCTTTTGGTCACTAGGAAAGCTGAGCTCTATCTAAGAGTGGGATGGTGGAGAGGATAGGCGGTCCCATTATTTTGTGCCATGGCGGCACGGTTACCACTGGGAGGTGGCAGCCTAATCCTGAGCCTTCTCGGGGGTGGGGGTGTGGCATGCAAAGAGTACGTAACCTTTATTCGGCGCATGGACACACCCTCATTTACAGGCTATCTCCCCCAACCAGCGAACCAGGTTGCTAAGAGTTGATGATGGGGCCCCATCGTTCAACTAGTGACCAGGTTCTAGCCAATAAGAAGGTGGGATTGACAATCGCAGAGGTTATGTGGATACCGCTCTCCTGTCTGCCCTTGTCATTCCCACTCTAGAGCTGGTTGAAGCACGGTCTGCTATCTTGTGGCTTCTATTTCTGCCTTGCTTACCGTGGAGTGCACTATATTTATCACTGTACATAGTGTACATATTGCTGTTATAATTGGTGAAGGATAATATAAGTCTAAACTTTTTCTACTGTGTTTATTTGCTCCCATTACACCTGGGATAACAGGCCATTTGAAATCCTAGGTTGTAATAACCACCATCACCACCACCACCATCACCACCACCACCACCACCACCACCACCACCACCATCACCACCACCACCACCACCACCACCACCACCACCACCACCACCACCACCACCACCACCACCACCACCACCACCACCACCACCACCACCACCATCACCCACACCACCACCACCACCACCACCACCACCATCACCACCACCACCACCACCACCACCCCCACCACCACCACCACCACCACCACCACCACCACCACCACCACCACCACCACCACCACCACCACCACCACCACCACCACCACCACCACCACCACCACCACCACCACCACCACCACCACCACCACCATCACCACCACCATCACCACCACCACCACCACCACCACCACCATCACCACCACCACCACCACCACCACCACCACCACCACCACCACCACCACCACCACCACCACCACCACCACCACCACCACCACCACCACCACCACCACCACCACCACCACCAGCACCACCACCACCACCACCACCACCACCACCACCACCACCACCACCACCAACACCACCACCCCCACCACCACCACCACCACCACCATCACCACCACCACCACCACCTACACCACCACCACCACCACCACCACCACCAATATCCCCACCAGCACCACCACCACCACCACCACCATCACCACCACCACCACCACCACCACCACCACCACCACCACCACCACCACCACCACCACCACCACCACCACCACCACCACCACCACCACCACCACCACCACCACCACCACCACCACCACCACCACCACCACCACCATCACCACCACCACCACCACCACCACCACCACCACCACCATCACCACCACCACCACCATCACCACCACCACCACCACCACCACCACCACCACCATCACCACCACCACCATCACCACCACCACCACGGGTGAGTCAGGGTGAGTCAGGGTGAGTCAGGGTGGGTGAGGGTCAGTCTTTGTGTGTCAGGGTGAGCCAGGGTGAGTCAGGGTGAGTGAGTGTGAGTAAGTGTGAGTCAGGGTGAGTCTGGGTGAGTCAGGGTGAGTCAGGGTGAGTCAGGGTGAGTCAGGGTGAGTCAGGGTGGGTGAGTATGAATCACGGTGGGTGAGTGTGAGTCAGGGCGGGTGAGATTGAGTCAGGGTGGGTGAGGGCAAGTCAAGGTAAGTCAGAGTGGGTGAGGGTGAGTCTGGGTGGGTGAGGGTAAGTCAGGGTGAGTCAGGGTGGGTGAAGGTAAGTCTGGGTAAGTAAGGGCGAATCAGGGTGGGTGAGTGTGGGTGAGTGTGAGTCAGGTTGGGCGAGGGTGAGTCGGGGTGCGTCAGGGTGGGTGAGGGTGAGTCAGGGAGGGTGAAGGTGAGTCAGGATGTTTCAAGGTGAGTGAGGCTGAGTCAGGGTGGGTGAAGGTGAGTCAGGGTGTGTCAGGGTGGGTGAAGGTGAGTGAGGGTGAGTCAGGGTGAGTGATGATGGATCAGGGTGAGTGATGATGAGTCAGGGTGAGTCAAGGTGGGAGAGTGTGAGTCAGGATAAGGCAGGGTGGGTGAGGGTGAGTCAGGGTGGGTGAGTATGAGTCAGGGTGGATGAGGGCGAATCAGGGTGAGTCAGTGTGGGTGAGGGTGGCTGAGGGTGATTGAGAGTGGGTGAGGGTGAGTCAAGGTGGGTCAGGGTAAGTCAGGGCGGGTGAGGATGAGTGAGGGTGAGTCAGAGTGAGTCAGGGTGGGCCATGGTGAGTCAAGGCCGGTGGGGGTGAGTCAGGGTGAGTCAGAGTTAGTCACCGTGAGTCAGGGTGAGTGAAGGTGGCTGAGAGTGAGTCAGAATGGGTGAGGGTGAGTCCGGGAGGGCGAGGGTGGGTTGTGTTGAGTTAGGGTGAGTCAGGGTGGGTGAGGGTGAGTCAGGGCGAGTCATGGTGGGTGAGGGTGAGCGAGGGAGGAGGAAGATGAGTCAGGATGAGTCAAGGTGGGTGAGGGTGCGTCAGAGTGAGTCAGGAAGGGTGAGAGTGAGTGAGGGTGAGTCAGGGTGAGTTGGGGTAGGTTAAAGTGATTCAGGGCGAGTCAAAGTGGGTGAGGGAGCGTCAGGGTGAGTCAAAAGAGGGTGAGGGTGAGTGAGGGTGACTGAGTGTGAGTCAGAGTGAGTCAAGGTGACTTGGGGCAGGTTAGGGTGAGTCAGGATGAGTTATGGTGGGTGAGGGTGAGTCAGGGTGAGTCAGGGTATGAGTGACGTTGATTCATGATGAGTCATAGTGAGTCAGGGGGTTTGAATATACTCAGTGCTATACCACAGTGTGGTCTACCTACCTGGAGAGTATTCTGGGGATCACCGCCCCCGCGGCCCGACCCATGACCAGGCTTCCCAATAGATCAGACCATGATCAACAAGGCTGTTACTGCTGGTGGCACGTAATCCAACATACGAATCACAACCCGGCTGATTCAGCACTGACTTAAGGTATCTATCCAGCTACCTCTTGAAGACAACCAGGGGTCTATTGGCAATCCCCTTCATGCATGGTTTAAGGCTGTTGAACAGTCTTGGGGCCCTGAGACTGTGTTTTCTCCCAGTGTACTAATGGTAACCCAACTTTTCATTGGGGATATGTTGCGTCGCCTGCCACAGGCTTTCTTGCGAAATCTGTACATAATACATCTGCATTCTGTTTGTTTTCCAGTGCGTCCAAGACTCTATCATAGAGGTCCAGTAGTTGTGAGAGGCAGGAAGGACCATTCAAGACCATATCATAGTGGTCCAGTAGTTGTGAGAGGCAGGAGGGACCATCCAAGACCATGTCATAGTGGTCCAGTAGTTGTGAGAGGCAGGAGTGACCATCCAAGACCATGTCATAGTGGCCAAGTAGTTGTGAGAGGCAGGAGTGACCATCCAAGACCATGTCATAGTGGTCCAGTAGTTATGAGAGGCAGGAGGGACCATCCAAGACCATATCATAGTGGTCCAGTAGTTGTGAGAGGGAGGAGGGACCATCCAAGACCATGTCATAGTGGTCCAGTAGTTGTGAGAGGGAGGAGGGACCTTCCAAGACCATGTCATAGTGGTCCGGTAGTTGTGAGAGGCAGGAGGGACCATCCAAGACCATGTCATAGTGATCCAGTAGTTGTGAGAGGCAGGAGTGACCATCCAAGACCATGTCATAGTGGTCCGGTAGTTGTGAGAGGCAGGAGGGACCATCCAAGACCATGTCATAGTGTTCCAGTAGTTGTGAGAGGCAGGAGTGACCATCCAAGACCATGTCATAGTGGTCCAGCAGTTGTGAGAGGCAGGAGGGACCATCCAAGACCATGTTATAGTGGTCCAGTAGTTGTGAGAGGCAGGAGTGACCATCCAAGACCATGTCATAGTGGTCCAGTAGTTGTGAGAGGGAGGTGGGACCATCCAAGACCATGTTATAGTGGTCCAGTAGTTGTGAGAGGCAGGAGTGACCATCCAAGACCATGTCATAATGGTCCAGTAGTTGTGAGAAGCAGGAGGGACCATCCAAGACCATGTCATAGTGGTCCAGTAGTTGTGAGAGGCAGGAGGGACCATCCAAGACCATGTCATAGTGGTTAAGTAGTTGTGAGAGGGAGGACGGACCATCCAAGACGATGTTATAGTGGTCCAGTAGTTGTGAGAGGCAGGAGTGACCATCCAAGACCATGTCATAATGGTCCAGTAGTTGTGAGAAGCAGGAGGGACCATCCAAGACCATGTCAAAGTGGTCCAGTAGTTGTGAGAGGCAGGAGGGACCATCCAAGACCATGTCATAGTGGTCCAGTAGTTGTGAGAGGCAGGAGGGACCATCCAAGACCATGTCATAATGATCCAGTAGTTGTGAGAGGGAGGAGGGACAATCCAAGACCATGCCGTAGTGGTCCAGTAGTTGTGAGAGGCAGGAGGGACCATCCAAGACCATGTCATAGTGGTCCACTAGTTGTTAGAGGCAGGAGCGACCATCCAAGACCATGTCATAGTGGTCCAGTAGTTGTGAGAGGCAGGAGGGACCATCCAAGAAAATGTCATAATGGTCCAGTAGTTGTGAGAGGCAGGAGTGACCATCCAAGACCATGTCATAGTGGTCCAGTACTTGTGAGAGGCAAGAAGGACCACCCAAGACCATGTCATAGTGGTCTAGTAGTTGTGAGAGGCAGGAAGGACCATCCAAGACCATGTCATAGTGGTCCAGTAATTGTGAGAGGCAGGAGGGACCATCCAAGACCATGTCATAGTGGTCCAGTAGTTGTGAGAGGCAGGAGGGACCATCCAAGAAAATGTCATAATGGTCCAGTAGTTGTGAGAGGCAGGAGTGACCATCCAAGACCATGTCATAGTGGTCCAGTAGTTGTGAGAGGCAGGAGGGACCATCCAAGACCATGTCATAGTGGTCCAGTAGTTGTGAGAGGCAGGAGGGACCATCCAAGACCATGTCATAGTGGTCCAGTAGTTGTGAGAGGCAGGAGGGACCATCCAAGACCATGTCATAGTGGTCCAGTAGTTGTGAGAGGAAGGGAGGGACCATCCAATACCATATCATAGTGGTCCAGTAGTTGTGAGAGGCAGGAGTGACCATCCAAGACCATGTCATAGTGGTCCAGTAGTTGTGAGAGGCAGGAGGGACCATCCAAGACCATGTCATAGTGTTCCAGTAGTTGTGAGAGGCAGGAGGGACCATCCAAGACCATGTCATAGTGGTCCAGTAGTTGTGAGAGGCAGGAGTGACCATCCAAGACCATGTCATAGTGGTCCAGTAGTTGTGAGAGGCAGGAGGGACCATCCAAGACCATGTCATAGTGGTTAAGTAGTTGTGAGAGGGAGGAGGGACCATCTAAGACCATGTTATAGTGGTCCAGTAGTTGTGAGAGGCAGGAGGGACCATCAAAGACCATGTCATAATGGTCCAGTAGTTGTGAGAGGCAGGAGGGACCATCCAAGACCATGTCATAGTGTTCCAGTAGTTGGGAGAGGCAGGAGGGACCATCCAAGACCATGTCATAGTGGTCCAGTAGTTGTGAGAGGCAGGAGGGACCATCAAAGACCATGTCATAATGGTCCAGTAGTTGTGAGAGGCAGGAGGGACCATCAAAGACCATGTCATAATGGTCCAGTAGTTGTGAGAGGCAGGAAGGACCTCCTCTGACACCATGCTGCCCTGGACTGTGCAGTTGTGGGAATTCAAGCTGGTGATTGACGTAAATCAGAGCAGCTGACATTTCCTCTCTTGGATAAGTAAATGTCAGAGTAAAGTCCTCTGCATATGCATGGGATTCTGGGATGCATCAATAGCACCACTAGTACACTTCCCAGTGGAACACTTGCATCAATAGTACCACTAGTACACTTCCCAGTGGAACACTTGCATCAGTAGTACCACTAGTACACTTCCCAGTGGAACACTGGTATCAGTAGTACCACTAGTACACTTCCCAGTGGAACACTGGTATCAATAGCACCACTAGTACACTTCCCAGTGGAACACTTGCATCAGTAGTACCACTAGTACACTTCCCAGTGGAACACTGGTATCAATAGCACCACTAGTACACTTCCCAGTGGAACACTTGCATCAATAGTACCACTAGTACACTTCCCAGTGGAACACTTGCATCAATAGTACCACTAGTACACTTCCCAGTGGAACACTGGTATCAATAGCACCACTAGTACACTTCCCAGTGGAACACTTGCATCAGTAGTACCACTAGTACACTTCCCAGTGGAACACTTGCATCAATAGTACCACTAGTACACTTCCCAGTGGAACACTGGTATCAATAGCACCACTAGTACACTTCCCAGTGGAACACTTGCATCAATAGTACCACTAGTACACTTCCCAGTGGAACACTTGCATCAATAGTACCACTAGTACACTTCCCAGTGGAACACTTGCATCAATAGTACCACTAGTACACTTCCCAGTGGAACACTTGCATCAATAGTACCACTAGTACACTTCCCAGTGGAACACTGGTATCAATAGCACCACTAGTACACTTCCCAGTGGAACACTTGCATCAATAGTACCACTAGTACACTTCCCAGTGGAACACTTGCATCAATAGCACCACTAGTACACTTCCCAGTGGAACACTTGCATCAATAGTACCACTAGTACACTTCCCAGTGGAACACTTGCATCAATAGTACCACTAGTACACTTCCCAGTGGAACACTTGCATCAATAGTACCACTAGTACACTTCCCAGTGGAACACTTGCATCAATAGTACCACTAGTACACTTCCCAGTGGAACACTGGTATCAATAGCACCACTAGTACACTTCCCAGTGGAACACTTGCATCAATAGTACCACTAGTACACTTCCCAGTGGAACACTTGCATCAATAGTACCACTAGTACACTTCCCAGTGGAACACTTGCATCAATAGTACCACTAGTACACTTCCCAGTGGAACACTTGCATCAATAGTACCACTAGTACACTTCCCAGTGGAACACTGGTATCAATAGCACCACTAGTACACTTCCCAGTGGAACACT
The DNA here is from genome assembly GCF_038502225.1 of Cherax quadricarinatus. Classification (NCBI taxonomy): domain Eukaryota; kingdom Metazoa; phylum Arthropoda; class Malacostraca; order Decapoda; family Parastacidae; genus Cherax; species Cherax quadricarinatus. The sequence goes on from NW_027195292.1 coordinate 179,508, forward strand.
TGCATCAATAGTACCACTAGTACACTTCCCAGTGGAACACTGGTATCAATAGCACCACTAGTACACTTCCCAGTGGAACACTTGCATCAATAGTACCACTAGTACACTTCCCAGTGGAACACTTGCATCAATAGTACCACTAGCACACTTCCCAGTGGAACACTTGCATCAATAGTACCACTAGTACACTTCCCAGTGGAACACTGGTATCAATAGCACCACTAGTACACTTCCCAGTGGAACACTGGTATCAATAGCACCACTAGTACACTTCCCAGTGGAACACTGGTATCAATAGCACCACTAGTACACTTCCCAGTGGAACACTTGCATCAATAGTACCACTAGTACACTTCCCAGTGGAACACTTGCATCAATAGTACCACTAGTACACTTCCCAGTGGAACACTGGTATCAGTAGTACCACTAGTACACTTCCCAGTGGAACACTTGCATCAATAGTACCACTAGTACACTTCCCAGTGGAACACTTGCATCAATAGTACCACTAGTACACTTCCCAGTGGAACACTGGTATCAGTAGTACCACTAGTACACTTCCCAGTGGAACACTTGCATCAATAATACCACTAGTACACTTCCCAGTGGAACACTTGCATCAATAGTACCACTAGTACACTTCCCAGTGGAACACTTGCATCAATAGTACCACTAGTACACTTCCCAGTGGAACACTGGTATCAGTAGTACCACTAGCACACTTCCCAGTGGAACACTTGCATCAATAGTACCACTAGTACACTTCCCAGTGGAACACTGGTATCAATAGCACCATTAGTACACTTCCCAGTGGAACACTTGCATCAATAGTACCACTAGTACACTTCCCAGTGGAACACTTGCATCAATAGTACCACTAGCACACTTCCCAGTGGAACACTTGCATCAATAGTACCACTAGTACACTTCCCAGTGGAACACTTGCATCAGTAGTACCACTAGTACACTTCCCAGTGGAACACTTGCATCAGTAGTACCACTAGTACACTTCCCAGTGGAACACTTGCATCAATAGTACCACTAGTACACTTCCCAGTGGAACACTTGCATCAGTAGTACCACTAGTACACTTCCCAGTGGAACACTTGCATCAATAGTACCACTAGTACACTTCCCAGTGGAACACTTGCATCAATAGTACCACTAGTACACTTCCCAGTGGAACACTTGCATCAATAGTACCACTAGTACACTTCCCAGTGGAACACTTGCATCAATAGTACCACTAGTACACTTCCCAGTGGAACACTTGCATCAATAGTACCACTAGTACACTTCCCAGTGGAACACTTGCATCAATAGTACCACTAGTACACTTCCCAGTGGAACACTTGCATCAATAGTACCACTAGTACACTTCCCAGTGGAACACTTGCATCAATAGTACCACTAGTACACTTCCCAGTGGAACACTGGTATCAGTAGTACCACTAGTACACTTCCCAGTGGAACACTGGTATCAGTAGTACCACTAGTACACTTCCCAGTGGAACACTTGCATCAATAGTACCACTAGTACACTTCCCAGTGGAACACTTGCATCAATAGTACCACTAGTACACTTCCCAGTGGAACACTGGTATCAGTAGTACCACTAGTACACTTCCCAGTGGAACACTTGAAGGTGATCACTTAGTGTACAGTTGAAAACTGCAAGTGCCATACTGGTGCCATACTGGTGCCATACTCTGTGGTGCCATACTGGTGCCATACTCTGTGGTGCCATACTGGTGCCATACTCTGTGGTGCTATACCAGTGCCATGCTCTGTGGTGCCATACTGGTGCCATACTCTGTGGTGCCATACTGGTGCCATACTCTGTGGTGCCATACTGGTGCCATACTCTGTGGTGCCATACTGGTGCCATACTCTGTGGTGCCATACTGGTGCCATACTCTGTGGTGCCATACTGGTGCCATACTCTGTGGTGCCATACTGGTGCCATACTCTGTGGTGCCATACTGGTGCCATACTCTGTGGTGCCATACTGGTGCCATACTCTGTGGTGCCATACTGGTGCCATACTCTGTGGTGCCATACTGGTGCCATACTCTGTGGTGCCATACTGGTGCCATACTCTGTGGTGCTATACCAGTGCCATGCTCTGTGGTGCCATACTGGTGCTATACTCTGTGGTGCCATACTGATGCCATACTGGTGCCATACTGGTGCCATACTCTGTGGTGCCATACTGGTGCTACACTGGTGCCATACTAAGTGGTGCCATAATAGGTGATGCGATTCTGGTGCTATGCTCGTAGATGCCATACTTGTGCCATACTAAGTATTGCCAGCCTGGTGCCATACTCTCTGGTGCCATACTGGTGCCATACTCTGTGGTGCCATACTGATGCCACACTCTGTGCTGCCATACTGGTGCCATACTCTGTGGTGCCATACTGGTGCTACACTGATGCCATACTAAGTGGTGCCATAATAGGTGGTGCCATTCTGGTGCTAATCTCGGTGATGCCATACTTGTGCCATACTAGGTATTGCCATGTTGGTGCCATACTCTCTGGTGCCATACTCTGTGGTGCCATACTGTTGCCATACTCGGTGGCGCCATACTGGTACCATACTCTGTGGTGCTATACTGGTGTCTTACTTTGTTGTCCCATACTGGTGTCATACTCTGTGGTGCCATACTGGTGCCACACTGGTGCCATATTAAGTGGTGCCATACTAGGTGGTGCCATTCTGGTGCTATACTCGGTGATATCATACTGGTGCCATACTCTCTGGTGCCATACTCTCTGGTGCCATACTAGTGCCATGCTCTGTGGTGCCATACTGGTGCCATACTCTGTGGTGCCATACTGGTGCCATACTCTGTGGTGCCATACTGGTGCTATACTCTGTGGTGCCATACTGGTGCTACACTGGTGCTACACTGGTGCTATACTAAGTGGTGCCATACTAGGTGGTGCCATTCTAGTGCAATACTCGGTGATGCCATACTGGTGCCATACTCTGTGGTGCCATACTGGTGCCATACTCTGTGGTGCCATACTGGTGCTATACTCTGTGGTGCCATACTGGTGCTACACTGGTGCTATACTAAGTGGTGCCATACTAGGTGGTGCCATTCTGGTGCTATACTCGGTGATGCCATACTGGTTCCATACTGGTGCTATACTCGGTGATGCCATACTGGTGCCATACTAGATAGTGCCATACTGGTGCCATACTCTCTGGTGCCATACTGGTACCATGCTATGTGGTTACCTCCAGGATATCATACTCTGTGGTGCCATGCTGGTGCCATAATCTTTGGTGTTATACTGGTGCCATACTCGGTGGTGCCATGCTGGTGCCATACTCTGTGGTGCCATATTGATGCCATACTCTGTGGTGCCATACTGGTGCCATACCCTGGTGCCATACTCGGTGGTGCCATACTGGTGTCATACTTTGTGGTCCCATACTGGTGTCATACTCTTTGGTACCATTCTGGTGCCATACTCGGTGGTGCCATACTTGTGCCATACTCGGTGGTGCCACACTGGTGTCATACTTTGTGGTCCCATACTGGTGCCATACTCTGTGGTGCCATACTCTGTGGAAAGCACCAGCAATGTCCAGTGCCACCACACAGCTGACTTTGGATTCATCCAGTGACTGGTGCCACTTAGTGGAGAGGTTTAACAACAGATCAGCAGCAGAGTCACCTTTCCTGAAGCCATATTGACGATCACAAAGTAGTGAGTGGTAGTCAAAAATCTCTGTCATTTGTCTTGAGATTATTGTCTCAAGGATCTTACCAGTGATTGACAGGAGTGACACTGGTCTTACCAGTGATTGACAGGAGTGACACTGGTCTTACCAGTGATTGACAGGAGTGACACTGGTCTTACCAGTGATTGACAGCAGTGACACTGGTCTTACCAGTGATTGACAGGAGTGACACTGGTCTTACCAGTGATTGACAGCAGTGACACTGGTCTTACCAGTGATTGACAGGAGTGACACTGGTCTTACCAGTGATTGACAGGAGTGACACTGGTCTTACCAGTGATTGACAGGAGTGACACTGGTCTGTAGTTGCTGATTTCTGCTCTGATCTTCTTGTTGTAAACAGGGACTACATTTGCCTCTTTCCACAGAGAAGATATTTACACTGTACTAGGCAGTGCTGAAAGATGCGAGTTAGAGGTGCTGCTAGCTGGTCTGTACATCTTCTCAGCAATCTTGGGCTCAATTTATCAGGGCCCAGAGCCTTTCTTGGTCCAGCTATTTAAGAAGACACATCACTCTGCCTTACTGTCACCTCTGACAACCTTGACACAGTTCTTGCTGGTAGCCAAGGAGGGCCCCTTGCTGGATCAGGAACCTGTATCTTGGCAGCAAAGTCTTCAACAAAGACGTCAGCTATCTTCTGACTGATAATAGAAATAAATAGCCGAATCTTGCCGATTTAGAGGTGGAATAATTTCATAACCTTGTCGGTCCTTGACCAAAGACCAACAGGTTCAGGAGACCACTCTACCTGACGCCAGCTTTCTTTTGTGTCAGCCTCCCATCTAGAGACGACCCACTGTTAGACTTCTTGCACTTACCAACAGGCTTGCCTGTGCAGGTTCCTGTTACAGTGGGATGCCTCTCATACCTTCTCCAAGCCTTGTACTCAACAGTAGCAATCCGTCTACAACGAAAGCCGAGCCAAGGCTGATCTGTCGGCTTCGTCACATACTGCCGCTGAGGGATGTATTTGTGTTGGAGATTATGGGTATGTCCAGTCACCGCCACCTTGAAAAAGCCAGGCCAGTTTCGTCTTTCCCACAGCCAGGCCAGTTTCGTCTTTCCCACAGCCAGGCCAGTTTCCTCTTCCCCACAGCCAGGCCAGTTTCGTCTTTCCCACAGCCAGGCCAGTTTCGTCTTTCCCACTGCCAGGCCAGTTTCGTCTTTCCCACTGCCAGGCCAGTTTCCTCTTCCCCACAGCCAGGCCAGTTTCGTCTTTCCCACTGCCAGGCCAGTTTCCTCTTCCCCACAGCCAGGCCAGTTTCGTCTTTCCCACTGCCAGGCCAGTTTCGTCTTTCCCACAGCCAGGCCAGTTTCGTCTTTCCCACTGCCAGGCCAGTTTCGTCTTTCCCACTGCCAGGCCAGTTTCGTTTTTCCCACAGCCAGGCCAGTTTCGTCTTTCCCACAGCCAGGCCAGTTTCGTTTTTCCCACAGCCAGGCCAGTTTCGTCTTTCCCACAGCCAGGCCAGTTTCGTTTTTCCCACAGCCAGGCCAGTTTCGTCTTTCCCACAGCCAGGCCAATTTCGTCTTTCCCACAGCCAGGTCAGTTTCGTCTTCCCCACAGCCAGGTCAGTTTCGTCTTCCCCACAGCCAGGCCAGTTCCCTCTTCCCCACAGCCAGGCCAGTTTCGTCTTCCCCACAGCCAGGCCAGTTTCGTCTTCCCCACAGCCAGGCCAGTTCCCTCTTCCCCACAGCCAGGCCAGTTCCCTCTTCCCCACAGCCAGGCCAGTTCCCTCTTCCCCACAGCCAGGCCAGTTCCCTCTTTCCCACAGCCAGGTCAGTTTCCTCTTCCCCACAGCCAGGCCAGTTCCCTCTTCCCCACAGCCAGGCCAGTTCCCTCTTCCCCACAGCCAGGCCAGTTCCCTCTTTCCCACAGCCAGGCCAGTTTCGTCTTTCCCACAGCCTGGCCAGTTCCCTCTTCCCCACAGCCAGGCCAGTTCCCTCTTCCCCACAGCCAGGCCAGTTTCGTCTTTCCCACAGCCAGGCCAGTTCCCTCTTCCCCACAGCCAGGCCAGTTTCCTCTCTCCCACAGCCAGGCCAGTTCCCTCTTCCCCACAGCCAGGCCAGTTCCCTCTTCCCCACAGCCAGGCCAGTTCCCTCTTTCCCACAGCCAGGTCAGTTTCCTCTTCCCCACAGCCAGGCCAGTTCCCTCTTTCCCACAGCCAGGCCAGTTTCGTCTTTCCCACAGCCAGGCCAGTTCCCTCTTCCCCACAGCCAGGCCAGTTCCCTCTTCCCCACAGCCAGGCCAGTTTCGTCTTTCCCACAGCCAGGCCAGTTCCCTCTTCCCCACAGCCAGGCCAGTTCCCTCTTCCCCACAGCCAGGCCAGTTTCGTCTTTCCCACAGCCAGGCCAGTTCCCTCTTCCCCACAGCCAGGCCAGTTCCCTCTTTCCCACAGCCAGGCCAGTTTCGTCTTCCCCACAGCCAGGTCAGTTTCCTCTCTCCCACAGCCAGGCCAGTTTCCTCTCTCCCACAGCCAGGCCAGTTTCCTCTCTCCCACAGCCAGGCCAGTTTCCTCTTCCCCACAGCCAGGCCAGTTCCCTCTCTCCCACAGCCAGGCCAGTTTCCTCTTCCCCACAGCCAGGCCAGTTCCCTCTTTCCCACAGCCAGGCCAGTTCCCTCTTTCCCACAGCCAGGTCAGTTTCCTCTCTCCCACAGCCAGGCCAGTTCCCTCTTTCCCACAGCCAGGTCAGTTTCCTCTCTCCCACAGCCAGGCCAGTTCCCTCTTTCCCACAGCCAGGCCAGTTTCCTCTCTCCCACAGCCAGGCCAGTTTCCTCTCTCCCACAGCCAGGCCAGTTTCCTCTCTCCCACAGCCAGGATCTGGCTGTAGATTCTACTCCTTGTTGTGTAGAAATCTTACGTGTTGTACAGACGGCCTTGTGGTCACAGACCGGGCCCCAGGGGGCGTTGACCCCCGAAACAACACCGGGCCCCATGGGGCTGTTCCTTCAGATATTGACTGTACCCACAGATGCTGTGTCAAGATAGTAACTGTACCCACAGATGCTGTGTCAAGATAGTAGTTGTATCTTCAGATAGTCCACTACTGTGTCAAGATAGTAGCTGTACCCACAGATAGTCCACTGCTGTGTCAAGATAGTAGCTGTACCCACAGATAGTCCACTACTGTGTCAAGATAGTAGCTGTACCCACAGATAGTCCACTGCTGTGTCAAGATAGTAACTGTACCCAAAGATAGTCCACTACGGTGTCAAGATAGTCCACTACTGTGTCAAGATAGTCCACTACTGTGTCAAGATAGTCCACTACTGTGTCAAGATAGTAGCTGTACCCACAGATAGTCCACTACTGTGTCAAGATAGTAACTGTACCCAAAGATAGTCCACTACGGTGTCAAGATAGTCCACTACTGTGTCAAAATAGTCCACTACTGTGTCAAGATAGTCCACTACTGTGTCAAGATAGTCCACTACTGTCAAGATAGTTCACTACTGTGTCAAGATAGTCCACTACTGTGTCAAGAGAGTTCACTACTGTGTCAAGATAGTAACTGTACCCATAGATAGTCCACTAATGTGTCAAGATAGTAACTGTACCCACAGATAGTCCACTACTGTGTCAAGATAGTAACTGTACCCACAGATAGTCCACTATGGTGTCAAGAGAGTCCACTACTGTGTCAAGAGAGTCCACTACTGTGTCAAGATAGTCTACTACTGTGTCAGATAGTCCACTACTGTTTCAAGATAGTCCACTACTGTGTCAAGATAGTCCACTACTGTGTCAAGATAGTCCACTACTGTGTCAAGATAGTCCACTACTGTGTCAAGATAGTCCACTATTGTGTCAAGATAGTCCACTACTGTGTCAAGATAGTCCACTACTGTGTCAAGATAGTCCACTACTGTGTCAAGATAGTCCACTACTGTGTCAAGAGAGTCCACTACTGTGTCAAGATAGTCCACTATTGTGTCAAGATAGCCCACTACTGTGTCAAGATAGTGTCTACTACTGTGTCAGATCCACTACTGTGTCAAGATAGTCTACTACTGTGTCAGATAGTCCACTGCTGTGTCAAGATAGTCCACTACTGTGTCAATATAGTCCACTACTGTGTCAAGATAGTCCACTACTGTGTCAAGATAGTCTACTACTGTGTCAGATAGTCCACTACTGTGTCAAGATAGTCCACTACTGTGTCAAGATAGTCTACTACTGTGTCAGATAGTCCACTACTGTGTCAAGATAGTCCACTACTGTGTCAAGATAGTCCACTACTGTGTCAAGATAGTCCACTACTGTGTCAAGATAGTCCACTACTGTTTCAAGATAGTCCACTACTGTGTCAAGATAGTCCACTACTGTGTCAAGATAGTCCACTACTGTGTCAAGATAGTCCACTACTGTGTCAAGATAGTCCACTACTGTGTCAAGATAGTCCACTACTGTGTCAAGATAGTCCACTACTGTGTCAAGATAGTCTACTACTGTGTCAGATCCACTACTGTGTCAAGATAGTCCACTACTTTGTCAAGATAGTCCACTACTGTGTCAAGATAGTCCACTACTGTGTCAAGATAGTCCACTACTGTGTCAAGATAGTCCACTACTGTGTCAAGATAGTCCACTACTGTGTCAAGATAGTCTACTACTGTGTCAAGATAGTCCACTACTGTGTCAAGATAGTCCACTACTGTGTCAAGATAGTCCACTACTGTGTCAAGATTGTCCACTACTGTGTCAAGATAGTCTACTACTGTGTCAGATAGTCCACTACTGTGTCAAGATAGTCCACTACTGTGTCAAGATAGTCTACTACTGTGTCAGATAGTCCACTACTTTGTCAAGATAGTCTACTACTGTGTCAGATAGTCCACTACTGTGTCAAGATAGTCCACTACTGTGTCAAGAGAGTCCACTACTGTGTCAAGATAGTCTACTACTGTGTCAGATAGTCCACTACTGTGTCAAGATAGTCCACTACTGTGTCAAGATAGTCTACTACTGTGTCAGATAGTCCACTACTGTGTCAAGATAGTCCACTACTGTGTCAAGATAGTCCACTACTGTGTCAAGATAGTCCACTACTGTGTCAAGATAATCCACTACTGTGTCAAGATAGTCTACTACTGTGTCAGATAGTCCACTACTGTGTCAAGATAGTGCCTCGTGCCAAACACTACAGGAAGGTCATCAAAATTCCTCTGCAGCAGGCCTACTGGCCTATGCGAGGCAGGTCCAAGTCTCCCACCGACTTAAGCCAATGACCTAACCTAGTCAGGTCACACCCACGGCAGCAGACCTACCAGCACAAGCTAGTCAGGTCCAACTCACACCCACTCATGTATTTATCTAACCTATTTTTATAACTACACAAGGTATATATTGTAGACGGAAGTCCAAAGTTGAGGTAGAAGGAAGTCCAAAGTTGAGGTAGAAGGAAGTCCAAAGTTGAGGTAGAAGGAAGTCCAAAGTTGAGGTAGAAGGAAGTCCAAAGTTGAGGTAGAAGGAAGTCCAAAGTTGAGGTAGAAGGAAGTCCAAAGTTGAGGTAGAAGGAAGTCCAAAGTTGAGGTAGAAGGAAGTCCAAAGTTGAGGTAGAAGGAAGTCCAAAGTTGAGGTAGAAGGAAGTCCAAAGTTGAGGTAGAAGGAAGTCCAAAGTTGAGGTAGAAGGAAGTCCAAAGTTGAGGTAGAAGGAAGTCCAAAGTTGAGGTAGAAGGAAGTCCAAAGTTGAGGTAGAAGGAAGTCCAAAGTTGAGGTAGAAGGAAGTCCAAAGTTGAGGTAGAAGGAAGTCCAAAGTTGAGGTAGAAGGAAGTCCAAAGTTGAGGTAGAAGGAAGTCCAAAGTTGAGGTAGAAGGAAGTCCAAAGTTGAGGTAGAAGGAAGTCCAAAGTTGAGGTAGAAGGAAGTCCAAAGTTGAGGTAGAAGGAAGTCCAAAGTTGAGGTAGAAGGAAGTCCAAAGTTGAGGTAGAAGAAAGTCCAAAGTTGAGGTAGAAGAAAGTCCAAAGTTGAGGTAGAAGGAAGTCTAAAGTTGAGGTAGAAGAAAGTCCAAAGTTGAGGTAGAATGAAGTCCAAAGTTGAGGTAGAAGGAAGTCCAAAGTTGAGGTAGAAGGAAGTCCAAAGTTGAGGTAGAAAGAAGTCCAAAGTTGAGGTAGAAGGAAGTCCAAAGATGAGGTAGAAGGAAGTCCAAAGTTGAGTTAGAAGGAAGTCCAAAGTTGAGGTAGAAGGAAGTCCAAAGTTGAGGTAGAAGGAAGTCCAAAGATGAGGTAGAAGGAAGTCCAAAGTTGAGGTAGAAGGAAGTCCAAAGATGAGGTAGAAGGAAGTCCAAAGTTGAGGTAGAAGGAAGTCCAAAGATGAGGTAGAAGGAAGTCCAAAGTTGAGGTAGAAGGAAGTCCAAAGTTGAGGTAGAAGGAAGTCCAAAGTTGAGGTAGAAGAAAGTCCAAAGTTGAGGTAGAAGGAAGTCCAAAGTTGAGGTAGAAGGAAGTCCAAAGTTGAGGTAGAAGGAAGTCCAAAGTTGAGGTAGAAGAAAGTCCAAAGTTGAGGTAGAAGGAAGTCCAAAGTTGAGGTAGAAGGAAGTCCAAAGTTGAGGTAGAAGGAAGTCCAAAGTTGAGGTAGAAGGAAGTCCAAAGTTGAGGTAGAAGAAAGTCCAAAGTTGAGGTAGAAGGAAGTCCAAAGTTGAGGTAGAAGGAAGTCCAAAGTTGAGGTAGAAAGAAGTCCAAAGTTGAGGTAGAAGAAAGTCCAAAGTTGAGGTAGAAGGAAGTCCAAAGTTGAGGTAGAAGGAAGTCCAAAGTTGAGGTAGAAGGAAGTCCAAAGGATCTGAAATAGAAGGAAGTCGACATCTTGCATCAGTAAGTTGACGTGTGTGTTTGTTACCTTGTACATGTTAGTACACTGGTTCTAGTGTTTATGTATAGTGTTAAGAGATGTCCATGTTCTCTCTGAATGTCTCTGTCTGTCTGTCTCTCTGTCTCTGTCTCTCTCTCTGTGTCTCTCTCTCTGTCTCTCTCTCGCTTCAAAATTGTGAGTCGTGTTTTAGCAGAGCGATATTGGAAACTGGTAATGCCTGCAGTGATGCCCAGACCCTCACTGTGAGGGAGAGAGAGAGAGAGAGAGAGAGAGAGAGAGAGAGAGAGAGAGAGAGAGAGAGAGAGAGAGAGAGAGAGAGAGAGAGAGAGAGAGAGAGAGTGAGAGAATGAAAGAGAGAAACTCGTCAGGCAGATTCGCCAGTTCTTTAGTGGTGGTGGTGTGCCTTATACCAGACCACAGAACTACGACACCCACCTAGCTACTCCCATCTCGGTCCAGCAGATGGTGTTGTGCCTTATACCAGACCACAGAACTACGACACCCACCTAGCTACTCCCATCTCAGTCCAGCAGATGGTGTTGTGCCTTATACCAGACCACAGAACTACGACACCCACCTAGCTACTCCCATCTCGGTCCAGCAGATGGTGTTGTGCCTTATACCAGACCACAGAACTACGACACCCACCTAGCTACTCCCATCTCAGTCCAGCAGATGGTGTTGTGCCTTATACCAGACCACAGAACTACGACACCCACCTAGCTACTCCCATCTCGGTCCAGCAGATGGTGTTATGCTTTATACCAGACCACAGAACTACGACACCCACCTAGCTACTCCCATCTCGGTCCAGCAGATGGTGTTGTGCCTTATACCAGACCACAGAACTACGACACCCACCTAGCTACTCCCATCTCGGTCCAGCAGATGGTGTTGTGCCTTATACCAGACCACAGAACTACGACACCCACCTAGCTACTCCCATCTCAGTCCAGCAGATGGTGTTGTGCCTTATACCAGACCACAGAACTCGTCAGGCAGATTCGCCAGCTTCATTTAGTGGTACCAGGTGACACCCACCTAGTGTGCCTTATACCAGACCACAGAACTACGACACCCACCTAGCTACTCCCATCTCGGTCCAGCAGGTGGTGTTATGCTTTATACCAGACCACAGAACTACGTCCCAGCGGCTGCCCTGGTGTCCTACCTGTCTATCAGCAAACACCTTACACTCCCATCATCTCAGACTGAACACAGTCATAAGGTACCAGTCTATCAGCATCCTGTCAGCCAACATGACTTTATTACCAATGTTGGGGCCGTTGCTTAGACGTTTTATGGACGACTGGACTCTGGAAATTTTGCAAGAATTGCTGGCTACACCTCATGGATGAGAAGAGACAGGCAAGGGCAAGGAGGAGGTGTTGTTCTGTGCTTGCCTAACAATGTACATGCACAGCCCATTGATGTTGCCATCCCTACTCATCCCGGAGATGATGTTTTTCAAGATATGCGTAAGCCCTAGTTATAATTGTTGGTGACCTCGACCAACATTTTATACAGAGGAATTCTGACGACCTTCTTGTAGTGCTGACGCGACGATCTTCGTTGATTTCTCTGTCTCCTAACTCGACCCAGTTGAGACATATATGAATGAACAGTAATATGTAACGATGCCTACGGATCAGCCTTGGTTCGGCTTTCGTTTTGGAGAGGTTGCTACTGTTAAGTACAAGGCTTGGAGAGCCGGCACAGGAATCTGCACAGGCAAGGCTGTAGATGAGAGGATGTCACAAAAAGAAAGCTGGCGTCAGGTAGAGTGGTCTCCTGAACCTGGTGGTCTTTGGTCAAGGACCGACAAGGTTATGAAATTATTCCACCTCTAAATCGGCAAGATTCGACTATTTATTTCTATTATCAGTCAGAAGACAGCTGACGTCTTTGTTGAAGACTTTGCTGCCAAGATACAGGTTCCTGATCCAGCAAGGGGCCCTCCTTGGCTACCAGCAAGAACTGTGTCAAGGTTGTCAGAGGTGACAGTAAGGCAGATTGATGTGTCTTCTTAAATAGCTGGACCAAGAAAGGCTGTGGGCCCTGATAAATTGAGCCCAAGATTGTTGAGAAGATGTACAGACCAGCTAGCAGCACCTCTAACTCGCATCTTTCAGCACTGCCTAGTACAGTGTAAATATCTTCTCTGTGGAAAGAGGCAAATGTACTCCCTGTTTACAACAAGAAGATCAGAGCAGAAATCAGCAACTACAGACCAGTGTCACTCCTGTCAATCACTGGTAAGACCAGTGTCACTCCTGTCAATCACTGGTAAGACCAGTGTCACTGCTGTCAATCACTGGTAAGACCAGTGTCACTGCTGTCAATCACTGGTAAGACCAGTGTCACTCCTGTCAATCACTGGTAAGACCAGTGTCACTGCTGTCAATCACTGGTAAGACCAGTGTCACTGCTGTCAATCACTGGTAAGACCAGTGTCACTCCTATCAATCACTGGTAAGACCAGTGTCACTGCTGTCAATCACTGGTAAGACCAGTGTCACTGCTGTCAATCACTGGTAAGACCAGTGTCACTGCTGTCAATCACTGGTAAGACCAGTGTCACTCCTGTCAATCACTGGTAAGACCAGTGTCACTGCTGTCAATCACTGGTAAGACCAGTGTCACTGCTGTCAATCACTGGTAAGACCAGTGTCACTCCTGTCAATCACTGGTAAGACCAGTGTCACTGCTGTCAATCACTGGTAAGACCAGTGTCACTGCTGTCAATCACTGGTAAGACCAGTGTCACTGCTGTCAATCACTGGTAAGATCCTTGAGACAATAATCTCAAGACAAATGACAGAGATTTTTGACTACCACTCACTACTTTGTGATCGTCAATATGGCTTCAGGAAAGGTTACTCTGCTGCTGATCTGTTGTTAAACCTCTCCACTAAGTGGCACCAGTCACTGGATGAATCCAAAGTCAGCTGTGTGGTGGCACTGGACATTGCTGGTGCTTTCCACAGAGTATGGCACCACAGAGTATGGCACCAGTATGGGACCACAAAGAATGACACCAGTGTGGCACCACCGAGTATGGCACAAGTATGGCACCACCGAGTATGGCACCAGAATGGTACCAAAGAGTATGGCACCAGTATGGGACCACAAAGTATGACACCAGTATGGCACCACCGAGTATGGCACAAGTATGGCACCACCGAGTATGGCACCAGAATGGTACCAAAGAGTATGGCACCAGTATGGGACCACAGAGTATGGCACCAGTATGGCACCACAGAGTATGGCACCACAAAGTATGGCACCAGTATGGCACCACAGAGTATGGCACCACAGAGTATGGCACCAGCTTCTCCAAGGTACATCAGTCACCAGTTGCTCCAAGTTATATCAATCACCAGCTGCTAAAGTTACATCAATCACCAGCTGCTCCAAGTTACATCAATCACCAGCTGCTCCAAGGCACATCAATCACCAGTTTCTCCAAGGTGCATCAATCACCAGCTGCTCCAAGTTACATCAATCACCAGCTGCTCCAAGGCACATCAATCACCAGTTTCTCCAAGGTGCATCAATCACCAGCTGCTCCAAGATACATCAATGACAAGCTGCTCTAAGTTACATCAATCACCAGCTGCTCCAAGATACATCAATCACCAGCTGCTCCAAGATACATCAATCACCAGCTGCTCGAAGGTACATCAGTCACCAGCTGCTAAAAGTTACATCAATCACCAGCTGCTCCAAGGTACATCAATCACCAGCTGCTCCAAGTTACATCAATCACCAGCTGCTCCAAGATACATCAATCACCAGCTGCTCGAAGGTACATCAGTCACCATCTGCTCGAAAGTACATTAATCACCAGCTGTTCCAAGTTACATCAATCACCAGCTGCTCGAAGGTTCATCAATCACCAGCTGCTCCAAGGTACATCAATTACCAGCTGCTCCAAGGTATATCAGTCACCAGCTGCACCAAGGTACATCAATCACCAGCTGCTGCAAGGTACATCTATCACCAGCTGCTGGAAGGTACATCAATCACCAGCTGCTCTAAGTTATATCAATCACCAGCTGCACCAAGGTACATCAATCACCAGCTTCTCGAATGTTCGTCAATCACCAGCTGCACCAAGGTACATCAATCACCAGCTGCCGGAAGGTACATCAATCACCAGTTGCTCTAAGTTATATCAATCACCAGCTGCACCAAGGTACATCAGTCACCAGCTGCTCGAATGTTCGTCAATCACCAGCTGCACCAAGGTACATCAATCACCGGCTGCTGGAAGGTACATCATTCACCAGCTGATCTAAGTTACATCAATCACCAGCTGCACAAGGTACATCAATCACCAGCAGCTCGAATGTTCGTCAATCACCAGCTGCTCCAAGGTACATCAATCACCAGCTGCTCGAAGGTACATCAATCAGCAGCTGCTCCAAGTTACATCAATCACCAGCTGCTCGAAGGTACATCAATCACCAGCTGCACCAAGGTACATCAATCACCAGCTACTGGAAGGTACATCAATCACCAGCTGCTCCAAGTTACATCAATCACCAGCTGCTCGAAGGTACATCAATCACCAGCTGCACCAATGTACATCAATCAGCAGCTGCTCCAAGTTACATCAATCACCAGCTGCTCGAAGGTACATCAATCACCAGCTGCTCCAAGTTACATCAATCACCAGCTGCACCAAGTTACATCAATCACCAGCTGCTCCAAGTTACATCAATCACCAGCTGCACCAAGTTACATCAATCACCAGCTGCTCCAAGTTACATCAATCACCAGCTGCTCTAAGTTGCATCAATCACCAGCTGCACCAAGTTACACCAATCACCAGCTGCTCCAAGTTACATCAATCACCAGCTGCACCAAGTTACATCAATCACCAGCTGCTCCAAGTTACATCAATCACCAGCTGCTCTAAGTTGCATCAATCACCAGCTGCACCAAGTTACACCAATCACCAGCTGCTCTAAGTTACATCAATCACCAGCTGCACCAAGTTACATCAATCACCAGCTGCTCCAAGTTACATCAATCACCAGCTGCTCTAAGTTACATCAATCACCAGCTGCTCCAAGGTACATCAATCACCAGCTGCTCCAAGTTACATCAATCACCAGCTGCACCAAGTTACATCAATCACCAGCTGCTCCAAGTTACATCAATCACCAGCTGCTCTAAGTTACATCAATCACCAGCTGCTCCAAGGTACATCAATCACCAGCTGCTCTAAATTACATCAATCACCAGCTGCACCAAGTTACATCAATCACCAGCTGCTCGAAGGTACATCAATCACCAGCTGCACCAATGTACATCAATCAGCAGCTGCTCCAAGTTACATCAATCACCAGCTGCTCGAAGGTACATCAATCACCAGCTGCTCCAAGTTACATCATCACCAGCTGCACCAAGTTACATCAATCACCAGCTGCTCCAAGTTACATCAATCACCAGCTGCACCAAGTTACATCAATCACCAGCTGCTCCAAGTTACATCAATCACCAGCTGCTCTAAGTTGCATCAATCACCAGCTGCACCAAGTTACACCAATCACCAGCTGCTCCAAGTTACATCAATCACCAGCTGCACCAAGTTACATCAATCACCAGCTGCTCCAAGTTACATCAATCACCAGCTGCTCTAAGTTACATCAATCACCAGCTGCTCCAAGGTACATCAATCACCAGCTGCTCTAAATTACATCAATCACCAGCTGCACCAAGTTACATCAATCACCAGCTGCTCCAAGTTACATCATTCACCAGCTGCTCTAAGTTACATCAATCACCAGCTGCTCCAATGTACATCAATCACCAGCTGCTCTAAGTTACATCAATCACCAGCTGCTCCAAGGTACATCAATCACCAGCTGCTCCAAGTTACATCAATCACCAGCTGCTCTAAGTTACATCAATCACCAGCTGCTCTAAGTTACATCAATCACCAGATGCACCAAGTTACATCAATCACCAGCTGCTCCAAGTTACATCAATCACCAGCTGCTCTAAGTTACATCAACCACCAGCTGCTCCAAGGTACATCAATCACCAGCTGCTCCAAGGTACATCAACCACCAGCTGCTCCAAGGTACATCAATCACCAGCTGCTCCAAGTTACATCAATCACCAGCTGCACAAAGGTACATCAACCTGGGAAAAACAATGGCAGGTCACATTTGCTCCCATGAAAACACGAATGGTAGTTAAGGTACCATGATGGTAATGCTGGAGTAACACACAATCACGCACCACCAAACACTACCATACACCATAGAACATGACCAAACACTACCATACACCATAGAACATGACCAAACACTACCATACACCATAGAACATGATCAAACACTACCATACACCATAGAACATGATCAAACACTACCATACACCATAGAACATTATCAAACACTACCATACACCATAGAACATGACCAAACACTACCATACACCATAGAACATGACCAAACACTACCATACACCATAGAACATTATCAAACACTACCATACACCATAGAACATGATCAAACACTACCATACACCATAGAACATGATCAAACACTACCATACACCATAGAACATTATCAAACACTACCATACACCATAGAACATGATCAAACACTACCATACACCATAGAACATGATCAAACACTACCATACACCATAGAACATGATCAAACACTACCATACACCATAGAACATGATCAAACACTACCATACACCATAGAACATGATCAAACACTACCATACACCATAGAACATGATCAAACACTACCATACACCATAGAACATTATCAAACACTACCATACACCATAGAACATGATCAAACACTACCATACACCATAGAACATGATCAAACACTACCATACACCATAGAACATGATCAAACACTACCATACACCAGCAAACATAAAAAATGTTGCCTCAGTACCACCAAACACCGCCAAACACCAACAATCACCAGCTGCTCCAAGGTACATCAATTACCAGCTGCTCCAAGGTATATCAGTCACCAGCTGCACCAAGGTACATCAATCACCAGCTGCTGCAAGGTACATCTATCACCAGCTGCTGGAAGGTACATCAATCACCAGCTGCTCTAAGTTATATCAATCACCAGCTGCACCAAGGTACATCAATCACCAGCTGCTCGAATGTTCGTCAATCACCAGCTGCACCAAGGTACATCAATCACCAGCTGCCGGAAGGTACATCAATCACCAGTTGCTCTAAGTTATATCAATCACCAGCTGCACCAAGGTACATCAGTCACCAGCTGCTCGAATGTTCGTCAATCACCAGCTGCACCAAGGTACATCAATCACCGGCTGCTGGAAGGTACATCATTCACCAGCTGATCTAAGTTACATCAATCACCAGCTGCACAAGGTACATCAATCACCAGCAGCTCGAATGTTCGTCAATCACCAGCTGCTCCAAGGTACATCAATCACCAGCTGCTCGAAGGTACATCAATCAGCAGCTGCTCCAAGTTACATCAATCACCAGCTGCTCGAAGGTACATCAATCACCAGCTGCACCAAGGTACATCAATCACCAGCTACTGGAAGGTACATCAATCACCAGCTGCTCCAAGTTACATCAATCACCAGCTGCTCGAAGGTACATCAATCACCAGCTGCACCAATGTACATCAATCAGCAGCTGCTCCAAGTTACATCAATCACCAGCTGCTCGAAGGTACATCAATCACCAGCTGCTCCAAGTTACATCAATCACCAGCTGCACCAAGTTACATCAATCACCAGCTGCTCCAAGTTACATCAATCACCAGCTGCACCAAGTTACATCAATCACCAGCTGCTCCAAGTTACATCAATCACCAGCTGCTCTAAGTTGCATCAATCACCAGCTGCACCAAGTTACACCAATCACCAGCTGCTCCAAGTTACATCAATCACCAGCTGCACCAAGTTACATCAATCACCAGCTGCTCTAAGTTACATCAATCACCAGCTGCACCAAGTTACATCAATCACCAGCTGCTCCAAGTTACATCAATCACCAGCTGCTCTAAGTTACATCAATCACCAGCTGCTCCAAGGTACATCAATCACCAGCTGCTCCAAGTTACATCAATCACCAGCTGCACCAAGTTACATCAATCACCAGCTGCTCCAAGTTACATCAATCACCAGCTGCTCTAAGTTACATCAATCACCAGCTGCTCCAAGGTACATCAATCACCAGCTGCTCTAAATTACATCAATCACCAGCTGCACCAAGTTACATCAATCACCAGCTGCTCCAAGTTACATCATTCACCAGCTGCTCTAAGTTATCGTAAGGGTTCTTGAATGGAGATATCACAGGTTGAAAGTAGACACACTTGTAGGATGGTAGATATATTGTCAGACTGAGATGAGAGATGGAGCCCGGTGCCAAGCCTGTTCACGTCTTGTAGGTCTGCCGCCGAGTGAGAGCGGGACAAAGGGATCACTGCCCATGTGTATGCCTATGACGTCACACAAAGCCAAAGGCTTACGAGGGATCTCGTGTCTAAAGCACAGGGATGATACTAATATGCTATGCTATATAATACTGGGAATACAGGGATCAGCAACTATGCTGACAGCTCGGTCATGTTACGTATGTCGTCCCGACATACACTACTATCTATAGGCTGAACAGGCAGGCGGATCTGGGCTGATTCTATACAATAACAAATGCATATATAACTTAGAACTAATGGATGGTACAACATGATTTTGACGTAATGGGTGTTAACGTAATCATTACAAACTATAAGAACAAATCATTATACAATATGGATGGAATTGATCGATCGATCTGTATTCATGCACTCTACGGATTCTGAGGAAGAATAAATATATACAAAGAAGTGTTTAACAGAAAGGCAGATTCGGTGCACGCAAATCTAGACTGTTAATTCTCAGAATACGGAGGGAACGTGAACACGAAAATTTCTGACAAACTGATCAGCTAATAATAAAACACACAGTTGACAAATTCATTCATCTCGGACATCTAATTATGCAGGCTGTTTACACTTAAACCCAATTCTGCGAGGGTAAGGTTTACGTATGCAGAATGGTTATCATCTCTGGGAGGATCGAATTCCTCTGCAATGGCTAACACATGCCTTGACTGAGAGAGATCTGAAGGAGTATCTACAAGATACAGGTACAATCACTAGTGACTGTGGAATTACTAACTCGTCTGCTAGGAGTACTCAACTCGACTATTCGATACAGTAATTCTTGGCTCATTACAAAGTCACTAATGGATGCTGGTGGCTTCACAGTAAGAATAAGATCTTCCTGGAGCAGGAATCGAATCACACCAGAACACAAGGGATCGGTTCTTTGGGCATTTTTGACATCCTCAACAGCAAATGGAGGATCTGCAGTAACTACACTAACGTGTCGCGATAAAGCATCTGCGACTACATTTGACTTGCCAGGTAAATTTTCAAAAGTGGGATTGAACTCTTGGATAGTCAAGGTCCATCTGGCTAACCTTCCAGTAGGCTGTTTGTTCTGGAATAAAGGTAACAGTTCTTCCTTACTGGAGGAATGAGCAAACTCGGTGGAGTGGATGACTCCCCCCGGTTGAAAAAAATTAACGCTATAACACGCAATATGAGCAAGGGAGAACGAATCTACTATCTCAACTGCAAGCACAGGAGAAAGAAATGAACACGGTGAACAATGCTGATATTCAATCTGAGTCGCACACAGTGACACGAGGTATCAGCTATAAAGAAACTACACTTACAAACGTTAACATGTGAAAGTTACTCGAGAAATAACTTCTTACAATGCACTGATTACTGTCAACTAGGATGGGATCACCATCTGAAACACAAGGAACAACAACAGACACTCTAGTGAGAACACTTGCTGTAACAGAGACGTCTTTCTGCAGACAGCATGTCACATCAACAAGAGATGGCATTACTAGTTGCAAGTAATCGTTTTCTGACAAGGCATCCCCTGTGGCGAAACTACTACTCGAACTAGCAGTCATTGCAGGGATAGGCTGTGCACTCAAGGCAGTCTGAGTGTCCCCGGACACTTGAGGCAACGGAACACTATCCTGCAAGTCTGAAGGTATAGGTGGAACACAGATGGGAGTGACAGAATTACTAGTGCCTGACCGCTCGGCTACGTTAATAAGTAATTCACGGATCTATAGGAACTTAATCTGAACTTCACATTTAACAGCACTTTAACAAATCTCAGATACAAGCTGTGAGAACAAACACATTGCTCAAGGGCTAGGTATTGTCTTTCAGTCAGTAAGGGAATGTTGGTACTGTGGACTGATTCATATTGACTTTGACTGGAATGATACACTAAGTGAACGTTCAAAAGTGACTGGGACATCTTCTCAGTGAAAATACTGAAGGGCATAAGTCAAGAAAAATGGAGAGAATGACACAGTAAGCTTAAATGGAAAAAAATGCTTAACTATTCTGCATAAGTAATTAAAAATTGACAAGTTACACAGTAAGCAAAGAACTCACACAAGAAAAAAAAAATATGCAACTTAACAAACACTGAAAATCAAGAGAACTTGTACTTGCTCAAATCTAATATGCTCAATTTTTACTTTAAATTGAATAAATGGCACAGTGAGTTGTCTTTACTTTCAATGCAACAAGGAAAATACACAATAAAATAATAAAATGGACTCAATAAACTTGTGCAAAAATTAAAACAACACACAATTCGCTGAAATAAAAATTAAAATGACAGACAGAATAAAATACTATGCACAGAACAGAACATAAGAAACTGCACTGTAATAAACTGTATTGCACAACACTGCATAAAATTTTCTGCAAGAAAAACTTTAATAGCAACACAATATTTGCACAAGAATTATTGCAAAATGAGTCAATGTGCAATAATAAAAATTATAACACACAAGAAAAGAAATATATCAAGGAATGAACACTTTAACTCTTAACTGCACTTAAACAACAAGCAAAAGAACAATTTACTTTAGAAGGAGAACTTAAAAATTGCACTAAGAGTGAATTTGTTCAATAAAATATGAAAAATAATAGGTGCTAAAACACACAACAAAAAGAAATACAACACTTACAGTGATGCAGAGCACAAAACATCAACATAAACTCAGTACTAGAATTTTCTTGCAATGAAACTTGATGTTTTTAAAAAAATTTTGTAAACAGATTTCTTGCTGGAGCTTTAAAAATGGCACTATTGTCTGTGGAAATAAGACAAATTAAACACTGGCTGAATAAAGGAATATGAACACGAGAATGTTCAACACACAGGGAACAAACAAAAATACACAATTGCTAGGAAGAAAAAAAAAATAACAGACAACACTGAGTTGTGATGCAGAATATGAGGTGAAAAATTTACTGAGTTAATTCACTGGAATTCTGAAGTTTAAACACAAGTTCTATACTGCTCATATGTTGCACACACAACAAAGGAAACACTAAGTACTTACTTCAAGTGTATAAAAAGAAACACAACACAACAGATATAAAATAATACACGAAAATTAACACTGAATTAAGGAGATTAAAAGAAATTAATAGAATCAGTACATGATAAACACTGAGTCTGATCAAGAGTCACTGAATGTCACTAAGAGATAAATTCACTGGGAACACAAAAGAAATGTCTCAACACTCGCAAATGTCTCTAAAAAAAAATATTATAGCTGTAACACTTGAAAAAAATGAGATTGATGGATTGTTTTTATCGTCTTGCTGCTGTCCTCTGCACAGATGATCGTAGAATTGCGCTTAAATCGGCGAGAGACAACACATAGGAGGCTTTTAAAGATGGCGCGCCACTCTCTAGCTCTTGACCCCCTATGTGGTCCTTAAAATATGGTGCTACAACCCTTAGCAGTGCACCAAAACACTGATGAGGTAGGTGAGTTGTAATGGCCGACTGTAGTTGGGTTTGTGGGTAATGGCTGAGCGAGGCGTCTGAGACCGGCAATGGTGCGACACACGTGATCGTGAGTGGCTGGGCTTATGGGTTGAACGTCGTAAGCCTCACTGAGAAAACCCACACTGCCGCGAAGATAATTCTAAGCCGGCTGGCTTAGAAGAAACCCACGAAATACTACAACACCACAAGGATGACAAGGAGCACTCAGAATGCTTGGAACTTGAATCACAAGCGATGAAGGCTACTCATGTGGCTTGCTTGAGTACTGGGGTAAGACACCTGGGTTAGTTGCTAGCTGGCTTATCTTAACCCTTCACACAGAATAGCTTGATAACTTCACACGATGAGCACAGCAGGGGTGGAAGCTGGCTTGGCAGGCAAAATAATTGGATGGAGTAGGCTAGGCTGGACTGGACTCGGGTGTTCTGACTCCCCCACCACAGACTGGAAGCTGGCTTATTTTGCAAACTCGGGTCAACCCCTCGGGAGTAATGCAAAAAAGCAGGAAACACTAATACAAAGAGACTGACCAGTGAATAATGTAGAAGCTGGTAGAGTAGCTGGCTTGAGGTAGCTGGATGGGGTGAACCTCGGTAGGCCTACTGGTAACACGAAATGGCCGTCTTGCTGGTCGACAACTTTATCTCCAGAAATCGCTGTAATCGTCAGAATTACAGGCTCACCGCTGTCACCATTTATCGTAAAGGGTTCTTGAATGGAGATATCACAGGTTGAAAGTAGACACACTTGTAGGATGGTAGATATATTGTCAGACTGAGATGAGAGATGGAGCCCGGTGCCAAGCCTGTTCACGTCTTGTAGGTCTGCCGCCGAGTGAGAGCGGGACAAAGGGATCACTGCCCATGTGTATGCCTATGACGTCACACAAAGCCAAAGGCTTACGAGGGATCTCGTGTCTAAAGCACAGGGATGATACTAATATGCTATGCTATATAATACTGGGAATACAGGGATCAGCAACTATGCTGACAAAGTTACATCAATCACCAGCTGCTCCAATGTACATCAATCACCAGCTGCTCTAAGTTACATCAATCACCAGCTGCTCCAAGGTACATCAATCACCAGCTGCTCCAAGTTACATCAATCACCAGCTGCTCTAAGTTACATCAATCACCAGCTGCTCTAAGTTACATCAATCACCAGATGCACCAAGTTACATCAATCACCAGCTGCTCCAAGTTACATCAATCACCAGCTGCTCTAAGTTACATCAACCACCAGCTGCTCCAAGGTACATCAATCACCAGCTGCTCCAAGGTACATCAACCACCAGCTGCTCCAAGGTACATCAATCACCAGCTGCTCCAAGTTACATCAATCACCAGCTGCTCCAAGTTACATCAATCACCAGCTGCTGGAAGGTACATCAATCACCAGCTGCACAAAGGTACATCAACCTGGGAAAAACAATGGCAGGTCACATTTGCTCCCATGAAAACACGAATGGTAGTTAAGGTACCATGATGGTAATGCTGGAGTAACACACAATCACGCACCACCAAACACTACCATACACCATAGAACATGACCAAACACTACCATACACCATAGAACATGACCAAACACTACCATACACCATAGAACATGATCAAACACTACCATACACCATAGAACATGATCAAACACTACCATACACCATAGAACATTATCAAACACTACCATACACCATAGAACATGACCAAACACTACCATACACCATAGAACATGACCAAACACTACCATACACCATAGAACATTATCAAACACTACCATACACCATAGAACATGATCAAACACTACCATACACCATAGAACATGATCAAACACTACCATACACCATAGAACATTATCAAACACTACCATACACCATAGAACATGATCAAACACTACCATACACCATAGAACATGATCAAACACTACCATACACCATAGAACATGATCAAACACTACCATACACCATAGAACATGATCAAACACTACCATACACCATAGAACATGATCAAACACTACCATACACCATAGAACATTATCAAACACTACCATACACCATAGAACATGATCAAACACTACCATACACCATAGAACATGATCAAACACTACCATACACCATAGAACATGATCAAACACTACCATACACCAGCAAACAAAAAATGTTGCCTCAGTACCACCAAACACCGCCAAACACCAACAAACACCACCAAACACCAACAAACACCACCAAACACCACCAAACACCACCAAACACCACCAAACACCACCAAACACCACCAAACAACAACAAACACCACCAAACACCGCCAAACACC
Organism: Cherax quadricarinatus; assembly: GCF_038502225.1. Classification (NCBI taxonomy): domain Eukaryota; kingdom Metazoa; phylum Arthropoda; class Malacostraca; order Decapoda; family Parastacidae; genus Cherax; species Cherax quadricarinatus. The sequence continues at coordinate 204,311 of NW_027195292.1, forward strand.
GCCAAACCTCGCCAAACACCACCAAAAACCACCAAACACCAGCAAACACCACCAAACACCGCCAAACACCACAAAACACCACCAAACACCACCAAACACCACCAAACACCACCAAACATCACCAAACACCACCAAACACCACCAAACACCACCAAACACCACTAAACACCACCAAACACCACCAAACACCACCAAACACCACCCAGACAGCAGTAACATACACTTCTAAGATTTCCCCTCAGATATTTGTGGATTTTTATGCGTTGTTCGACCGCCCGTAAACAGAACAAGACCCCCCCTTGTGGGGGAGGGAAGGGGGGAGGAGGTGGGGTGAGGGGATAATACAGGGAGGGGAAGAGTGATATATATATATATATATATATAAGGGTGAATAATGAAAGAAGAAAAACTTTCACCATCATTCAGTCCATCTCTGTCTTGCCATAGGTACTTTACACTACAGTTATAAAACTGGAGCATTAACACCCTCCTTCAGAGTGCAGACACTATACTTCCCATCTCCAGGACTCAAGTCCGGCCTGCCAGGCTCCCTGAATCCCTTCGTAAATGTTACCTTCTCACACTCCAACAGCACGTCAAATCCTAAAAACCATTTGTCTCCATTTGCTTCTATATAACACGCTCATGCATGCTTGCTGGAAGTCCAAGCCCCTCGTACACAAAACCTCCTTTACCCCCTCCCTCTAACCTTTCCTAGGCCGACCTCTACAACGCTTCCCACTCCACTACAGATTTATACATTCTCAAATTCATTACATTTTGTTCCAACCTCTCTACATGTCTAAACCACCTCAACAACCCCTCCTCAGCACCACCTCAACAACCCCTCCTCAGCACCACCTCAACAACCCCTCCTCAGCACCACCTCAACAACCCCTCCTCAGCACCACCTCAACAACCCCTCCTCAGCACCACCTCAACAACCCCTCCTCAGCACCACCTCAACAACCCCTCCTCAGCACCACCTCAACAACCCCTCCTCAGCACCACCTCAACAACCCCACCTCAGTACCACCTCAACAACCCCTCCTCAGCACCACCTCAGCAACCCCTCCTCAGTACCACCTCAACAACCCCTCCTCAGCACCACCTCAGCAACCCCTCCTCAGCACCACCTCAACAACCCCTCCTCAGCACCACCTCGAGAACCCCTCCTCAGCCCTCTGGATAATAGTTTTGGTAACCCTACACCTCGTAATTTCCAAACAACGGATTCTGTGCATTATATTCACACCACACAGACATGACATCTCAGACATGACATCTCAGACATGACATCTCAGACATGACATCTCCACTGCCTCCAGCCTTCTCCTTGTTGCAACATTTACAACCCATGCTTCACACCCATACAAGAGTGTTGCTATAACTATACTCTCATACATTCCCCTCTTTGTTTCCAAGGACAAAGTTCTTTGTCTCCACAGACTCCTCAGTGCACCACTCACCTTTATCCCCTCATCAATTCTATGATTCACCTCATCCTTCACAGACCACATCTGCTGACACGTCCACTCCTAAATATCTGAATACATTCACCTCCATACTCTCTCCCTCCAGTCTGATATCCAATCTTTCATTACCTAATTATTTTATCCTCATCACCTTACTCTTTCCTGTATTCACTTTTAATTTTCTTCTTTTACATACCCTACCAAATTCATCCACCAACCCTGCAACTTCTCTTCAGAATCTGCCAAGAGCACAGTGTCATCAGCAAAGAGCAACTGTGACAACTCCCACTTTATGTGTGATTCTTTATCTTTTAACTCCACGCCTCTTGCCAAGACCCTCGCATTTACTTCTCTTACAACCCCATCTATAAATATATTAAACAACCACGGTGACATCACACATCCTTGTCTAAGGCCTACTTTTACTGGGAAATAATTTCCCTCTTTCCTACATACTCTAACTTGAGCCTCACTATCCTCGTAAAAACTCTTCACTGCTTTCAGTAACCTACCTCCTACACCATACACTTGCAACATCTGCCACACTGCCCCTCTATCCACCCTGTCATACGCCTTTTCCAAATCCATAAATGTCACAAAGACCTCTTTAGCCTTATCTAAATACTGTTCACTTATATGTTTCACTGTAAACACCTGGTCCACACACCCCCTACATTTCCTAAAGCCTCCTTGTTCATCTGCTATCCTATTCTCCGTCTTACTCTTAATTCTTTCAATAATAACTCTACCATACACTTTACCAGGTACACTCAACAAACTTATCCCCCTATAATTTTTGCACTCTTTTTTATCCCCTTTGCCTTTATACAAAGGAACTATGCATGCTCTCTGCCAATCCCTAGGTACCTTACCCTCTTCAGCCGGGATGTGGCTCGTACATTGGACTGTGTGCGGCCAGCAGTAACAGCCTAGTTGATTAGGCCTTGATCCATCGGGAGGCCTGGCCACGGACAGGGCCGCGGGGGCGTTGATCCCCGGAATAACCTCCAGGTAACCAGGCAACTCTAAAACTATATCCCCACCTGCTTTTAACATTTCTATCTTTATCCCATCAATCCCGGCTGCCTTACCCTCTTTCATTTTACCTACTGCTTCACGAACTTCCCTCACACTCACAACTGGCTCTTCCTCACTCCTACAAGATATTATATCTCCCTGCCCAGTGCACGAAATCACAGCTTCCCTATCTTCATCAACATTTAATAGTTCCTCAATATATTCCTTCCAACTTCCTGATACCTCCTACTCTCTATTTAATAATTCTTCTCTTCTGTTTTTAACTGTCAGATCCATTTGTTCCTTAGATTTTCTCAACTTATTAATCTCACTCCAAAACTTCTTATTTTCAACAAAATTTGTTGATAACATCTCACCCACTCTCTCATTTGCTCTCTTCTTACATTGCTTCACCACTCTCTTAACCTCTCTTTTTCTCCATATACTCTTCCCTCCTTGCATCACTTCTACTTTGTAAAAACCTCTCATATGCTAACTTTTTCATCATTCCACCAATCGCTCCTCTTCCCTCCCGCACCCACTTCCCTGTAACTACAAACTTCTGCTGAACACTCTAACACTACATTGTTAAACCTACCCCATACATCTTCGACTCCATTGCCTATGCTCTCACTAGCCCATCTATCCTCCAATAGTTGTTTATATCTTACCCTGACTGCCTCCTCCTTTTACTTATAAAAATTCACCATTCTTTTATTTTCAGTGTAGCTACAGCTAAAAAGTTATCTGATGTATCTGTGGCCCCTCTATAAACATGTACATCCTGAAGTCTACCCATCAACCTTTTATCTACCAATACGTAATCCAACAAACTACTGTCATTACGCCCTACATCATATCTTGTATACTTATTTATCCTCTTTTTCTTAAAATACATATTACCTGTAACCAAACCCCTTTCTATACAAAGTTTAATCAAAGGCCCGACATTATCACATACACCTGGCACCCCAAACATACCTACCACACCCTCTCTAAATATTTTTCCCACTTCAACATTTAGATCCCCTACCACAATTACTCTCTCACTTGGTTCAAAACTCCATAAACACTTAACATCTCCCAAAATCTCTCTCTCTCTCCTGTACGTTCATCTCTTCTCCAAGTGCATACACACTTATTATAACCCACTTTTTGCATCCAACCCTTATTTTAATCGATATAATCCTTGAATTTATACAATTATATTCCCTCTACAAGGAATATACAGGAATATACAGAGATATACAGGAATACATAGAGCTAATCAAGTACTTAAAAGCAAAGATGTTGTTGATATTTTCATGTATAGGGATGTATTAGAGACCTTCCTAAGGCACCCGTCCAAGACCTGTCATTTGATGTCCTAACCTCTCTCTCTCTCTCCCCACCTCTCCTCTCCCCTCACTGCCCCTCTCCCCTCACTGCCCCTCTCCCCTCACTGCCCCTCTCCCCTCACTGCCCCTCTCCCCTCACTGCCCCTCTCCCCTCACTGCCCCTCTCCCCTCACTGCCCCTCTCCCCTCACTGCCCCTCTCCCCTCACTGCCCCTCTCCCCTCACTGCCCCTCTCCCCTCACTGCCCCTCTCCCCTCACTGCCCCTCTCCCCTCACTGCCCCTCTCCCCTCACTGCCCCTCTCCCCTCACTGCCCCTCTCCCCTCACTGCCCCTCTCCCCTCACTGCCCCTCTCCCCTCACTGCCCCTCTCCCCTCACTGCCCCTCTCCCCTCACTGCCCCTCTCCCCACACAGCCCCTCTCCCCTCACTACCCCTCTCCCCTCACTACCCCTCTCCCCTCACTGCCCCTCTCCCCTCACTACCCCTCTCCCCTCACTGCCCCTCTCCCCTCACTGCCCCTCTCCCCTCACTACCCCTCTCCCCTCACTACCCCTCTCCCCTCACTGCCCCTCTCCCCTCACTACCCCTCTCCCCTCACTGCCCCTCTCCCCTCACTGCCCCTCTCCCCTCACTTCCCCTCTCCCCTCACTGCCCCTCTCCCCTCACTGCCCCTCTCCCCTCACTGCCCCTCTCCCCTCACTGCCCCTCTCCCCTCACTGCCCCTCTCCCCTCACTGCCCCTCTCCCCTCACTGCCCCTCTCCCCTCACTACCCCTCTCCCCTCACTACCCCTCTCCCCTCACTGCCCCTCTCCCCTCACTGCCCCTCTCCCCTCACTGCCCCTCTCCCCTCACTGCCCCTCTCCCCTCACTGCCCCTCTCCCCTCACTGCCCCTCTCCCCTCACTGCCCCTCTCCCCTCACTGCCCCTCTCCCCTCACTGCCCCTCTCCCCTCACTGCCCCTCTCCCCTCACTACCCCTCTCCCCTCACTGCCCCTCTCCCCTCTTGTGGAATGGGGCGTGACTCCCCTCTGAATTATCTATTTCAATGCTGTTCTGTCCCTTTCTCAAATGTTTTTGATGAAGTTCCAGACAGTTGGAACAGTTTAAGTGGTACTGAAAGTGACAGTTTAAGTGGTACTGAAAGTGACAGTTTAAGTGGTACCGAAAGTGACAGTTTAAGTGGTACTGAAAGTGACAGTTTAAGTGGTACTGAAAGTGACAGTTTAAGTGGTACTGAAAGTGACAGTTTAAGTGTACTGAAAGTGAGTTTAAGTGGTAATGAAAGTGACAGTTTAAGTGGTACTGAAAGTGACAGTTTAAGTGGTACTGAAAGTGACAGTTTAAGTGGTACTGAAAGTGACAGTTTAAGTGGTACTGAAAGTGACAGTTTAAGTGGTACTGAAAGTGACAGTTTAAGTGGTACTGAAAGTGACAGTTTAAGTGTACTGAAAGTGAGTTTAAGTGGTAATGAAAGTGACAGTTTAAGTGGTACTGAAAGTGACAGTTTAAGTGGTACTGAAAGTGACAGTTTAAGTGGTACTGAAAGTGACAGTTTAAGTGGTACTGAAAGTGACAGTTTAAGTGGTACTGAAAGTGACAGTTTAAGTGGTACTGAAAATTTTCACTCACTCTCGACACAGATCAAGACTGAGGGACTGATTACCTGACATTTCGTACACAGTTGCACAGTCTTCACAGTATGTCCTTGTACTGATAAACTCACTGAATGGCAGATAAGTCTACAGATAAACATACCCTGATGTTTTATATGTGTTTAATTCTTGACTACCGCTGCTGGAGAGAGAGAGAGAGAGAGAGAGAGAGAGAGAGAGAGAGAGAGAGAGAGAGAGAGAGAGAGAGAGAGAGAGAGAGAGAGAGAGAGAGAGAGAGCAAGTTACATTTTTCAACATCTGTCACATTTGTGTCCATTATATGGAACATGTATCGACAACCTATAATATTACACCTCTCTCTTCCTCCCTCCCTCTCTCTCTCTCTCTCTCTCTCTCTCCCCGTCTCTCCCTTCCTTTCTCTGCCTTTCTTTCTCTATCTCCCATGTTGTCCCGAGCCCTCAATAGTGTTACTGTGTACTTGTGAAGTACACGTAGATCCATCCATTACATGTGACCAGTAGGTCACAGGCCCAGAGGTCACTTCCCGATAGGCCTACACAGGACAAGGTAAGGCTCTTGGGTCCACTCTAGAATCTCAATTATACTCCTACAAGATATCTAACGTGTGCATTAATTACTCCAACATGTCCTCCAGTTCATCCAAGACCATGTCATAGTGGCCCAGTAGTTGTGAGAGGCAGGAGTGACCATCCAAGACCATGTCATAGTGGTCCAGTAGTTGTGAGAGGCAGGAGTGACCATCCAAGACCATGTCATAGTGGTCCAGTAGTTGTGAGAGGCAGGAGGGACCATCCAAGACCATGTCATAGTGGTCCAGTAGTTGTGAGAGGCAGGAGTGACCATCCAAGACCATGTCATAGTGGTCCAGTAGTTGTGAGAGGCAGGAGGGACCATCCAAGACCATGTCATAGTGGTCCAGTAGTTGTGAGAGGCAGGAGGAACCATCCAAGACCATGTCATAGTGGTCCAGTAGTTGTGAGAGGCAGGAGGGACCATCCAAGACCATATCATAGTGGTCCAGTAGTTGTGAGAGGCAGGAAGGACCATCCAAGACCATGTCATAGTGGTCCAGTAGTTGTGAGAGGCAGGAGGGACCATCCAAGACCATGTCATAGTGGTCCAGTAGTTGTGAGAGGCAGGAGGGACCATCCAAGACCATGTCATAGTGGTCCAGTAGTTGTGAGAGGCAGGAAGGACCATCCAAGACCATGTCATAGTGGTCCAGTAGTTGTGAGAGGCAGGAGGGGCCATCCAAGACCATGTCATAGTGGTCCAGTAGTTGTGAGAGGCAGGAGTGACCATCCAAGACCATGTCATAGTGGTCCAGTAGTAGTGAGAGGCAGAAGGGACCATCCAAGACCATGTAATAGTGGTCCAGTAGTTGTGAGAGGCAGGAGGGACCATCCAAGACTATTTCAAGATGGTCCAGTAGTTGTGAGAGGCAGGAGGGACCATCCAAGACTATTTCAAGGTGGTCCAGTAGTTGTGAGAGGCAGGAGGGACCATCCAAGCCCATTTCAAGATGGTCCAGTAGTTGTGAGAGGCAGGAGGGACCATCCAAGACTATTTCAAGGTGATCCAGTAGTTGTGAGAGGCAGGAGGGACCATCCAAGACCATGTCAAAGTGGTCCAGCAGTTGTGAGAGGCAGGAGTGACCATTCAAGACCATGTCATAGTGGTCCAGTAGTTGTGAGAGGCAGGAGTGACCATTCAAGACCATGTCATAGTGGTCCAGTAGTTGTGAGAGGCAGGAGTGACCATCCAAGACCATGTCAAAGTGGTCCAGCAGTTGTGAGAGGCAAAAGTGACCATTCAAGACCATGTCATAGTGGTCCAGTAGTTGTGAGAGGCAGGAGTGACCATTCAAGACCATGTCATAGTGGTCCAGTAGTTGTGAGAGGCAGGAGTGACCATCCAAGACCATGTCATAGTAGTCCAGTAGTTGTGAGAGGCAGGAGTGACCATTCAAGACCATGTCATAGTGGTCCAGTAGTTGTGAGAGGCAGGAGTGACCATCCAAGACCATGTCATAGTAGTCCAGTAGTTGTGAGAGGCAGGAGTGACCATCCAAGACCATGTCATAGTGGTCCAGTAGATGTGAGAGGCAGGAGTGACCATCCAAGACCATGTCACAGTAGTCCAGTAGTTGTGAGAGGCAGGAGTGACCATTCAAGACCATGTCATAGTGGTCCAGTAGTTGTGAGAGGCAGGAGTGACCATCCAAGACCATGTCATAGTAGTCCAGTTGTTGTGAGAGGCAGGAGTGACCATCCAAGACCATGTCATAGTAGTCCAGTAGTTGTGAGAGGCAGGAGGGACCATCCAAGACCATGTTATAGTGGTCCAGTAGTTGTGAGAGGCAGGAGGAACCATCCAAGACCTTGTCATAGTAGTCCAGTAGTTGTGAGAGGCAGGAGGGACCATCCAAGACCATATTATAGTGGTCCAGTAGTTGTGATAGGCAGGAGGGACCATCCAAGACCATGTCATAGTAGTCCAGTAGTTGTGAGAGGCAGGAGGCACCATCCAAGACCATGTCATAGTAGTCCAGTAGTTGTGAGAGGAAGGAGTGACCATCCAAGACCATGTCATAGTGGTCCAGTAGTTGTGAGAGGCAGGAGTGACCATCCAAGACCATGTCATAGTAGTCCAGTATTTGTGAGAGGCAGGAGGCACCATCCAAGACCATGTCATAGTAGTCCAGTAGTTGTGAGAGGCAGGAGTGACCATCCAAGACCATGTCATAGTAGTCCAGTAGATGTGAGAGGCAGGAGTGACCATCCAAGACCATGTCATAGTAGTCCAGTAGTTGTCAGAGGCAGGAGTGACCATCCAAGACCATGTCATAGTGGTCCAGTAGTTGTGAGAGGCAGGAGTGACCATCCAAGATCATGTCATAGAGGTCCAGTAGTTGTGAGAGGCAGGAGTAACAATCCAAGACCATGTCATAGTGGTCCAGTAGATGTGAGAGGCAGGAGTGACCATCCAAGACCATGTCATAGTAGTCCAGTAGTTGTGAGAGGCAGGAGTAACAATCCAAGACCATGTCATAGTGGTCCAGTAGATGTGAGAGGCAGGAGTGACCATCCAAGACCATGTCACAGTAGTCCAGTAGTTGTGAGAGGCAGGAGTGACCATCCAAGACCATGTCATAGTGGTCCAGTAGTTGTGACAGGCAGGAGTGACCTTCCAAGACCATGTCATAGTAGTCCAGTAGTTGTGAGAGGCAGGAGTGACCATCCAAGACCATGTCATAGTGGTCCAGTAGTTGTGACAGGCAGGAGTGACCATCCAAGATCATGTCATAGAGGTCCAGTAGTTGTGAGAGGCAGGAGTAACAATCCAAGATCATGTCATAGTGGTCCAGTAGATGTGAGAGGCAGGAGTGACCATCCAAGACCATGTCATAGTAGTCCAGTAGTTGTGAGAGGCAGGAGTGACCATCCAAGACCATGTCATAGTGGTCGAGTAGTTGTGACAGGCACGAGTGACCATCCAAGACCATGTCATAGTAGTCCAGTAGTTGTGAGAGGCAGGAGTGACCATCCAAGACCATGTCATAGTGGTCCAGTAGTTGTGACAGGCAGGAGTGACCATCCAAGACCATGTCATAGTGGTCCAGTAGTTGTGAGAGGCAGGAGTGACCATCCAAGACCATGTCATAGTAGTCCAGTAGTTGTGAGAGGCAGGAGTAACAATCCAAGACCATGTCATAGTGGTCCAGTAGTTGTGAGAGAAAGAGTAACAATCCAAGACCATGTCATAGTGGTCCAGTAGTTGTGAGAGACAGGAGTAACAATCCAAGACCATGTCATAGTGGTCCAGTAGTTGTGAGAGGCAGGAGTGACCATCCAAGACCATGTCATAGTAGTCCAGTAGTTGTGAGAGGCAGGAGTGACCATCCAAGACCATGTCATAGTGGTCCAGTAGTTGTGAGATGCAGGAGGGACCATCCAAGACCATGTCATAGTGGTCCAGTAGTTGTGAGAGGCAGGAGGGACCATCCAAGACCATGTCATAGTGGTCCAGTAGTTGTGAGAGGCAGGAGTGACCATCCAAGACCATGTCATAGTGGTCCAGTAGTTGTGAGAGGCAGGAGGGACCATCCAAGACCATGTCATAGTGGTCCAGTAGTTGTGAGAGGCAGGAGGGACGTGTTCTAAACCCATGCTGCTCTGGGTTGTACAATTGTTGGGTATCCAAGTGGTTGGTGATCTTGCTTCTTAGATCCTTTCAAAGATTTTATGATGTGGGACATTAGTGCTACCAGTCTATAATTCTTTGTTGATGCTTTACTGCCAACTTCGTGGAGTGGTGCTTTACTGCCACCTTTGTGGAGTGGGACTTTACTGCCACCTTTGTGGAGTGGGGCTTTACTGCCACCTTTGTGGAATGATGCTTTACTGCCACCTTTGTGGAGTGGGGTTTTACTGCCACCTTTGTGGAGTGGTGCTTTACTGCCACCTTTGTGGAGTGGGACTTTAATGCCACCTCTGTGGAGTGGTGCTTTACTGTCACCTTTGTGCAGTGGGGCTTTACTGCCACCTTTGTGGAGTGGGGCTTTACTGCCACCTTTGTGGAGTGATGCTTTACTGCCACCTTTGTGGAGTGATGCTTTACTGCCACCTTTGTGGAGTGATGCTTTACTGCCACCTTCGTCGAGTGATGCTTTACTGCCACCTTTGTGGAGTGGGACTTTACTGCCATCTTTGTGGAGTAGGGCTTTACTGCCACCTTTGTGGAGTGCGGCTTTACTGCCACCTTTGTTAATTGGGGCTTTACTGCCATCTTTGTGGAGTGGGGCTTTACTGCCACCTTTGTGGAGTGGGGCTTTACTGCCACCTTTGTGGAGTGGGACTTTACTGCCACTTTTGTAGAGTGGGGCTTTAGTGCCATCTTTGTGGAGTGGGGCTTTACTGCCACCTTTGTGGAGTGGTGCTTTACTGCCACCTTTGTGGAGTGGGGCTTTAATGCCACCTTTGTGGAGTGGGGCTTTAATGCCACCATTGTGGAGTGGTGCTTTACTGCCACCTTTGTGGAGTGGGACTTTACTGCCACTTTTGTAGAGTGGGGCTTTATTGCCATCTTTGTGGAGTGGGGCTTTACTGCCACCTTTGTGGAGTGGTGCTTTACTGCCACCTTTGTGGAGTGGGGCTTTAATGCCACCTTTGTGGAGTGGGGCTTTAATGCCAGCTTTGTGGAGTGATGCTTTACTGCCACCTTTGTGCAGTGATGCTTTACTGCCACCTTTGTGGAGTGATGCTTTACTGCCACCTTTGTGGAGCGGGGCTTTAATGCCACCTTTGTGGAGTGATGCTTTACTGCCACCTTTGTGGAGTGATGCTTTACTGCCACCTTTGTGGAGTGATGCTTTACTGCCTCCTTTGTGGAGTGGGGCTTTAATGCCAGCTTTGTGGAGTGGGGCTTTAATGCCAGCTTTGTGGAGTGGGGCTTTAATGCCAGCTTTGTGGAGTGATGCTTTACTGCCACCTTTGTGGAGTGATGCTTTACTGCCACCTTTGTGGAGTGATGCTTTACTGCCACCTTTGTGGAGTGATGCTTTACTGCCTCCTTTGTGGAGTGGGGCTTTAATGCCACCTTTGTGGAGTGATGCTTTACTGCCACCTTTGTGGAGTGATGCTTTACTGCCACCTTTGTGGAGTGGGACTTTACTGCCACCTTTGTGGAGTGGGGCTTTAATGCCACCTTTGTGGAGTGATGCTTTACTGCCACCTTTTTGGAGTGATGCTTTACTGCCATCTTTGTGGAGTGATGCTTTACTGCCACCTTTGTGGAGTGATGCTTTACTGCCACCTTTGTGGAGTGATGCTTTACTGCCACCTTTGTGGAGTGATGCTTTACTGCCACCTTTGTGGAGTGGGGCTTTACTGCCACCTTTGTGGAGTGATGCTTTACTGCCACCTTTGTGAAGTGATGCTTTACTGCCACATTTGTGGAGTGGGACTTTACTGCCACCTTTGTGGAGTGATGCTTTACTGCCACATTTGTGGAGTGGGACTTTACTGCCAACTTTGTGGAGTGGGGCTTTACTGCCACCTTTTTGGAGTGGGACTTTACTGCCAACTTTGTGGAGTGGGGCTTTACTGCCACCTGTGTGGAGTGATGCTTTACTGCCACCTTTGTGAAGTGATGCTTTACTGCCACATTTGTGGAGTGGGACTTTACTGCCACCTTTGTGGAGTGATGCTTTACTGCCACATTTGTGGAGTGGGACTTTACTGCCAACTTTGTGGAGTGGGGCTTTACTGCCACCTTTTTGGAGTGGGACTTTACTGCCAACTTTGTGGAGTGGGGCTTTACTGCCACCTTTGTGGAGTGATGCTTTACTGCCACCTCTGTGGAGTGGGGCTTTACTGCCACCTTTGTGGAGTGATGCTTTACTGCCACCTTTGTGGAGTGGGACTTTACTGCCACCTTTGTGGAGTGGGACTTTACTGCCACCTTTGTGGAGTGGGGCTTTACTGCTACCTTTGTGGAGTGGGGCTTTACTGCCACCTTTGTGGAGTGATGCTATGTTGCCACCTTTATGGAGTGATGCTTTACTGCCACCTTTGTGGAGTGGGACTTTACTGCCACCTTTGTGGAGTGGTACTTTACTGCCACCTTTGTGGAGTGGGGCTTTACTGCTACCTTTGTGGAGTGGGAATTTACTGCCACCTTTGTGGAGTTGGCCTTTACTGCCACCTTTGTGGAGTGGGGCTTTACTGCCACCTTTGTGGAGTGGGAATTTACTGCCACCTTTGTGGAGTGGGAATTTACTGCCACCTTTGTGGAGTGGGGCTTTACTGCCACCTTTGTGGAGTGGGAATTTACTGCCACCTTTGTGGAGTGGGGCTTTACTGCCACCTTTGTGGAGTGGGGCTTTACTGCCACCTTTGTGGAGTGGGGCTTTACTGCCACCTTTGAGGAGTGGTGTTTTACTGCCACCTTTGTGGAGTGGGGCTTTACTGCCACCTTTGTGGAGTGATGCTTTACTGCCACCTTTGAGGAGTGGTGTTTTACTGCCACCTTTGTGGAGTGGGGCTTTACTGCCACCTTTGTGGAGTGGGGATTTACTGCCACCTTTGTGGAGTGGGGCTTTACTGCCACCTTTGAGGAGTGGGAACACATGTGTTGTTTTAATGTCTGTGTGATGACCCCTGTGTTTAGGCTGTGGAACGACCCCAGTATCTAGGCCGCGAAACGACCCGTGTCTAGGCTGTGGGATGACCCCCGTGTCTAGGCTGTGGGATGACCCCCGTGTCTAGGCTGTGGGATGACCCCCGTGTCTAGGTTGTGGGATGACCGCCGTGTCTAGGCTGTGGGATGACCGCCGTGTCTAGGCTGTGGGATGACCCCCGTGTCTAGGTTGTGGGATGACCCCCGTGTCTAGGCTGTGGGATGACCCCCGTGTCTAGGCTGTGGGATGACCCCCGTGTCTAGGTTGTGGGATGACCCCCGTGTCTAGGCTGTGGGATGACCCCCGTGTCTAGGTTGTGGGATGACCCCCGTGTCTAGGTTGTGGGATGACCCCCGTGTCTAGGCTGTGGGATGACCCCCGTGTCTAGGTTGTGGGATGACCCCCGTGTCTAGGTTGTGGGATGACCCCCGTGTCTAGGTTGTGGGATGACCCCCGTGTCTAGGCTGTGGGATGACCCCCGTGTCTAGGCTGTGGGATGACCCCCGTGTCTAGGCTGTGGGATGACCATCTTGTTTAAGCAAGGATCCAGTACTGGCTGTTGTTTTCACCTGAGATTTGGCATAAGAAGTGAATGTTTTTTTTTTTTAAATTGTTGGGTATCAACACAACAAACACTCAACAAACACACAAACACTCAACAAACACAGAACAAACACACAACAAACACACAATAAACACAACAAACATACAACAAACACACAAACACACCACAAACACACAACAAACACAACGAGCACACAACAAACACACAACAAACACAACAAACACACCGAAAACACAACAAACACACAACGAACACACAACAAACACAACAAACACACCACAAACACAACGAGCACACAACAAACACACAACAAACACACCGCAGACACGAGCAGACGCTCGGCTGGAGCACAGCCAGGCGCACAATGAGCGCATCCTGGGGCAGCTGTGGAGCACACGGGCGCTCCACGGAGCGCACAGCAGGCGCGCAGGCCTGCGAACGGGCGCACGAAGCAGGCGCACAGCCAGGCCACAACCAGACGCACAGCCGGAGCGCGGAACGGAGCGCTCGAAAGCAGGCGCACGGAGCGCACGACCGGAGCGCACGACAGACGCACAGCAAGGCGCACCTGGGCCTGACAGACGCTCGAGCAGGCCAGCAGGCGCACCGGCTAGGCCGTCGCAGGCTGACAGGCCACCTGGGCGCAAGCAGACGCACAGCCAAAGCGCAACGGAGCGCACGACAGACGCACCTGGGTACAACCAGACGCACAGCCAAGACGCACCACCAGGCCGCAGCGGGCACTCCTTGGAGCGCAACAGGCGCACAATGGAAGCGTCGCAGGCGCAATAGACGCAACAGGCACGCCTGGGCACGAGCAAGGCGCGCAATGGAGCGCAGCAGACGCACAACAGGTGCATCGCCAGACGCAGCCGACGCACGGCTAGGCGCAGCTGGGCGATGGGCCGCAGCAGACGCACGACCAGACCAGAACGGAGCGCAGTAGACACGACCGGCACCGCAGACGCACGACAGACGCACAGCCAGGCGCTGGTACCGCAGACGCGCAACAGACGCGCCCGACAGGCACAGCCAAGGCCACAGCCGGGCGCAGCCAGGGCCGCAGCCAGAGCGCAGCGGGCGCACAGCCAGGCACAACCAGGCGCAGCAGACGCACGACAGGCCCTGTGGAGCCGCAAACCAGAGCCCGCAGCCAAGGCCACGAGCCGACGCGACGGAGCGCACGAAAGCCGGCGCAGCCAAGGCCTGCCAGGCGCGACGGAGCGCACAGCCAGGCACATGGGCCGCAGCCGACGCAGCCGGGCGCGACGGAGCGCGCGACAGGCACAGCCGTGCAACCAGGCGCAACCGACGCAGCAGGCGCACGGCGGAGCGCGGCAAGACACAGCCGGGGACAGCAGGCGCAACCAGACGCACGACGGAGCGCACGACAAGGCGCAGCGGAGCGCACGATGGAGCGCACGGCAAGGCGCAGCCAGGCCGCGACCAGGCCGCGACAAGACGCCGGAGCGCGCAGCCAGGCCGCACGAAATGGGCCGCGAGCGGAGCGCGCGGCCAGACGCGACAAGGCGCACGTGGAGCCGCGACGGGACACTGGAGCGCACAGCAGACGCACAAACAGACACGAAAACCAGACACAGCAGAGCGCAGCAAAGAGACCAACCAGGCACAATAGGCCTGACAAAGACAACAGACACACAACAAATGCACAACCAGGCACAGCCGAGCGCAACGGAGCGCACAATAGGCCCCGCACAACAAGACACAACCGACCTGACGGAGCGCACAACCAGACGCACAACGGAGCGCACGAGCAGGCGCACAACCAAAGGCAACCGGCCGCAACCGACACGAAACCAGACTGATAGGCGCACAAACAGGCGCACAATAGCGCACGAAATAAGGCACATGGAGCGCACGAAACAGACGCACAGCAGGCGCGCAAACAGACGCACAGCAAGAGCAACCGACACAACCAAACCCGCAGCAGACGCACAGCCAGAGCGCACAGCAAGGCACAGCAGACGCTCGACAAGGCGCAGCCAGACGCAGCGGGCGCACAGCCGGAGCGCAGCAGGCGCAACAGACGCACGATGGAGCCGCGACAGACGTTCAGCCAGGCCTGACAGACCCAACAGACGCACAATAGACGCAACCAAGACACAATAGACGCACAGCAGACGCGCAACCAAGACACAACAGACGCACGAACCGACCGCAACAGACGCGCAACGGAGCGCAGAACCAAGACGCACGAACAGACACGCAATAGACACGACAGACGCAAATGGGCACAACCAGACGCAGAACAAAGGCGCACGAAATGGGCCTTTTGATGGAGCCGCAACCAGACGCACAGCCGGGTACACAACGGAGCGCGCAGCCAAAGAACCAATAGGCACGAAACAAGACGCACCAGCAGGCGCAATGGAGCGCAAGAAAGGCCTGACAGACGCACCAGCCAAGGCCGCAACAGACGCACGACCAGGCCTGACAAAGACACAATGGGGCGCAGCAGGCACAGGGAGCACAGCCAGACGCACAACAGGCACGAAATGGGCTCGGCGGGCACGTGGGCCTGACGGAGCCCCGCAGCCAGGCCGCAACAGGCGCAACCAGACGCGCAGCAAGGACACAGCCGACCGCAGCCAGACACTCCAGCGGACCTGGCTAGCACAACCAGACACACAGCAGGCACAACGGAGCGCACGACGGAGCGCACATGGGCGCGACAGACGCTCGACAGGCCGCAGCTAGACGCAACCAGGCGCACAATAGGCACAACCAAGGCGCAGCTGGAGCGCACGGTAGGCGCATGGGCTCCGGCCAAGGCTGACAAAGCGCAGCAGACGCGCAGCTGGGCGCAACCGGAGCGCAGCCGGAGCGCTCCAGCAGGCGCAGCCGGAGCGCAGCCGGAGCGCAGCCAGGCCTGACGGAGCGCACGCCGGAGCGCAGCGGGCACGATGGGCGCACGACAAGGCGCAGCCAGACGCTCGACCGACGCGACAGGCCGCAATAGACGCACGACCAGACGCAACCAAGCGCTGACCGGCGCGACAGACCGGGCCAATGGGCGCAACCGGCCGCAATAGACGCACGGCCAAGGCCTGAGCCAGGCGCAGCAAGGCGCAACGGGCGCGCGAGCAAGCGCAACCGACGCAACCAGACTGACAGACGCACAGCCGGAGCGCGCAACCAGGCACAGCCAGGCCACAGCCGTGCAGCGGAGCGCGCAACCAGGCGCACGGCCTGGGCGCAAACAGACGCACGACCGGAGCCTGACAAGGCGCAGCAGGCGCAGCAGGCGCAGTGGGCCCAGCCGGAGCGCGCAGCCGGCGCGCGCAGGCGCAGCCAGGGCGCAGCCAAGGCTGAAGCGGAGCGCGCAGCAGGCGCGACCAGGCGCAGCCAAGGCGCGACGGGCGCACGGCCAGGCGCAACCAGGCGCAGCGGGCGCAGCCGGAGCGCGACAGACGCGCGACCGGAGCGCAACCAGACCCTGACAGACGCACAATGAGCACAACCAGGCGCAATGGCACATGGAGCACAACCAGACGCACAATAGGCGCAACCGTGGGCTCAGCAGGCGCAGCAGGCCTGACAGGCCGCAGACGGGCGCGCGGCAGGCCTGGCATGGGCCTGCATGGGCGCAGCCGGGCTCGGCCAGGCGCGACAAGGCGCAGCCGGAGCGCAGCCGAACGCACGACAGGCGCAGCCAGGCGCAGCGGAGCGCTCAGCCAGGCGCAGCCAGACGCAACAGGCACGAAAACAGGCACGAAACAGGCGCACAGCCGGCGCAGCGGAGCGCACGGCGGGCGCATCAGGCCTGACAAGCGCAACCAGGCACGACAAGGCCTGACAAGGCGCACGACCGACACAGCCAGAGCGCGACCAGGCGCACGAATGGAGCGCAACAGGCACGACCGACACAACCAGACGCACAGCAGAGCCGCAGCAGACGCAATAGACACGACAGACGCACAGCAAACTGGCGGACAGCCAGGCACAGCCAGGCCCTGACAGGCGCACGACAAGGCGCAGCCAGACGCACAGCCAGGCACGACGGGCGCACGACAACCGGCGCGAAAGCGGAGCGCACGAGCAGGCGCACGGCTGGGCGCGACAAGGCGCGACAAGATGCTGCAGGCACGACGGAGCGCACGACAGGCGCCCGGCAAGGCGCACAGCGGGCGCACGAGCCAAGGCGCAGCCAGGCGCGACAAGGCGCGACCGACGCAACAGAGCGCACCCAGCAAGGCAACCAGACACAGCCAGAGCGCAGCAGACGCACGGCGAGACAGCCAAGGTACGACAGGCACGAAGCAGGCCGCAACCAGGCGGAACAGAGCCACAGCAGACGCACGATGAGCGCACAGCAGGCGCACAGCCAGGCGCAAGACGCACCAATGAGCACAGCCGACTGACAAGGCCACAGCCAAGGCACGGCAAAGCGCTCCTGGGCGCACAACAGAGCGCACAGCCAGGCACAACCAGGCCTGACGGCGCACAGCCAGGCGCAGCCGGAGCGCACGGCTGAGCGCGACCAAGGCCTGCAGGCGCGCAGCGGAGCGCACGACCAGGCCTGACAGGCGCAGCGGAGCGCACAGCCGACGCAGCCGGCCTGTAGGCCTGACGGCGCAGCCAGACGCACCAGCCGAGGCAACAGACAAAGACAGTCACTTTTAATGAGGCAACCAAGACACGAGCTGCACTCGACAAGGCCTGAACGGAGCGCACAGGAGCGCACAACCGGAGCACAGCAAGGCGCAATAGACGCACAACCAGAACGCACGACAGACGCACGAACCAGACCACATGGGCGCACAGCAGACACGCAGCCATTTAATAGGCACAATAGGCCTGACAAAGGTACTGCAAACGCACAGCGGAGCATGCAAATGGAGCGCAAACGGAGCGCACAGCCGGGTACGACGGGCGCACAGCATGGGCCTGACGCGACACCTGGAGCGCGCGACGGAGCACGCAACCAAGGCCTGTGGGCACAACCGGCACGACAGACGCAGCAAGGGCAATAGACGCAGCAGGCGCAGCAAGGCGCACGAACCAAACGCACGAACCAGGCCTGGCAACCGGCACAGCCGAGCGCAAGAGCCAGAACCCAATAGACTGCAGCCAAGGCCTGACAGACGCACAGCCAGACGCACTGCAGGCACGTAGGCGCAACCAGACGCACAGCAGACGCACGACCAAGACGCAGCAGCCACAAGGCGCACCAAAGGCACGCAACCAGACGCACAACAGACTGCACAGCAGGCACAACCAGACACAACCAAGGCACAGCAGGCGCACAATGGAGCGCACGGCGGAGCGCACAGCAGGCGCAGCGGAGCGCACGCGACAGGCGCAGCAGGCGCACAGCAGGCGCGCAGCAAGGCAACCGGGCCGCAGCAGAGCACAGCCGACCGCAACGGAGCGCACAGCTGAGCGCGGCGGAGCGCACAGCAGGCCGCAACCAAGGCCCAACTAGGCCGCAGCGGAGCGCACAGCAGGCGCGACGGAGCGCACATGGGCGCACGACCAAGACGCAGCCAGACCGCAGCGGAGCGCACAGCAGACGCACCAGCAGACGCACAGCAGGCGCACAGCCAGGCGCAACAGACGCACATGGAGCGCGCGACCGGAGCGCAGCCGAGGAGCAAACCGACACAGCCAGAGCGCACAGCAAGACGCGAAGCAGACGCACCGAAAGGCACGACAAGACGCACGAAAACCAGGCACGACGGAGCGCACGAAAATAGGCACAGCAAGAGACACAGCAGGGCCTGACTAGGCCTGAGCAAGGCCTGTGGGCGCACGAGCTAGGCACAGCCAGGCTCAGCCAAGGCCTGACTAGGCACAAAGGCACAGCAAGACACACAGCAGGCACAGCTGGAGCTGACTGACACAGCAGACGCACAGCAGACACAGCAGACGCTCCCGAGCGGACACCAATAGGCCTGACAGACGCTCAGCAGAGCACAAGCAGACGCACGACAGACGCACAACCAGAGCCTGACAGAGCGCTCAACAGGCACAACCAAAAGCGCAAACAAACGCACAGGAGCACAATGGAGCACGACAGACACGCAGCAGGCCACGCAACAGGCTCAGCAAGACACAGCAAGGCACAACAGACGCACCTTGGGCACAGCAAGACACAGCCAGACGCTCAAACAGACACAATAAGACACAACCAGAGCACGACAGTAGACACAACCAGGCGCACGACGGAGCGCACGACCGGGCGCACGAATGGGCTGACAGGCGCTCCGGCCGGGCCGCAGCAGGCCGCAGCCAAGGCGCAGCAGGCGCAGCCGGAGCGCGCAGCAGGCGCGACAGACCGGGCAACCGGGCGCGACAAGGCGCAGCAGGCCGCTGCCAGGCGCAACCAGGCGCGCAGGCGCACGGCCAGGCGCAGCCAAATTGACAGAACGCAATAGACTGACAGGCACAAACAGACGCACAGCAAGGCACGACGGGCACAGCAGAGCGCACGACCAAGGCCGCAGCAAGGCGCAGCCCCTGACACGGCGGGCACCCAACCCAGACGCACAGCCAGGCGCAACCAGGCTCCAGCAGACGCAGCCAGAGCGCAGCCAAGGCGCAGCAGGCGCACCTTGGAGCACGACAGAGCACATGGGCCACAACAGACGGTCAACAAGGCACAGCAAACTGCAACCAGGCACAGCAGGCGCACAACAGAGCGCACAGCAGGCAGCAGGCACTCAGCAGGCAACCAAACTGAACAGAGCACGCACAGCAAACTGGCAGGCGCAACAGAGCGCACAGCAAGGCACAGCAGGCGTTCAGCAGGCACGGCTTGGAGCAACAGGCGCACATGGGCACAGCCAAGGCCTGACAGGCACTGACAGACGCGCAGCCCAGCAGGCACCAGGCCAAGGGCACGAAGCAAGGCGCTTTTATGGGCACAGCCGACACAGCAGGCCACAGCAGAGCACACAGCCGACACAGTAGACGCACGAGCAAACGCAGCAGGCGCAACGGGGCCGCAGCCAGACGCAACCGACGCAACCAAGACGCACAATAACCAGGCCTGGAGCGCACGAAAGCAGACGCACAGCCAGGCACGGCGGGCGCAGCAGACGCACAGCCAGGCACAGCCAGGCCGCAGCGGAGCGCGCGAGCCAGGCGCATGGAGCGCACAGCCGGCGCAGCAGGCCTGACCGGAGCGCACGGCTGGAGCGCAACGGGCTCGCAGCAGACATGACAGACCCAACCCAGAGCGCACGGCGGGCCTGATGAGCACGAAAACGGAGCGCACGACGGAGCGCGACCAGGCGCAGCCAGGCGCAGCCAGGCCGCAGCCAAGCGCAACCAAGGCACGG
Organism: Cherax quadricarinatus; assembly: GCF_038502225.1. Taxonomy (NCBI): domain Eukaryota; kingdom Metazoa; phylum Arthropoda; class Malacostraca; order Decapoda; family Parastacidae; genus Cherax; species Cherax quadricarinatus. Next base: position 224,824 of record NW_027195292.1, read on the forward strand.
CCGCAGCAAAACGCAAACCAGGCTGACAAGACACACAGGCACAGCAAACGTGAGCAAGCCCAAGGCACAGCAAGACCACAACCAGACACGAAAAGCAGACCGCAGCCAGGCACTGCAGGCCGCAGCCGGCGCAAGCCGGCGCAGCGGAGCGCACGGCCGGAGCGCTGGAGCGCACAGCCGGAGCGCATGGAGCGAGCGGGCGCAACCAGACACCGGGCGCGGCGCGTCGGGCACGAGCCAGGCGCAGGACAGGCCTGACAGACGCACGGCGCGCGTGGGCCGCAACCGGAGCGCACGGCCAGACTTGTGGGCGCGACGGGCGCACGGCGGGCGCAGCTGGGCGCAATAGGCGCTGGAGCACGCGGCGCACGACGGAGCGCAACCAGACGCACGACAGACGCAATGGGCCACGAGCCAAGGCCTGACCAGGCCGCAGCGCACACGACGGAGCGCACAGCCGGAGCGCAGCAGACGCACAACACGCACAACCGACGCAATGAGCCTGGCACGCAACAGACACTTTTGACCGACCGCTGGAGCACTGGCACGCACAATAAGGCACAATAGACGCAGCGCACAACAGACGCATCGCGTTTGACGGGCGCGCAACCAAGCGCAACAGGCCTGACACGCACGACGGAGCGACGGAGCCGAAAGACGCACAATAGGCGCAATGAGACACAATAGACCACCCAGCACGCACAGCAGACGCACAGCCAGGCGCAACCAGACGCACGATGGAGCGCAAACAGACGCACAGCCAGACACGAAGCAGACGCACAGCTAGATGCAAGCAGACGCGCAGCAAGGCACGACAAGGCGCAATAGACTGGCACGCACAGCAAGCGCACGTTGGGCTGTGGAGCGCGCGACAGGCCACCCAGCTAGACGCACGACCAGACCCAGCCGACTGACAAATTGCGTCGAGCGCACAGCACGCACGACGGGCGCACAACCAAGGCCTGACAGGCGCGCAACCGACACAGCAGACGCACGACAGGCGCAAACGGAGCGCACAGCAGGCCTGGCACGCAATGGAGCGCGACGGAGCGGCAGGCGCACAGCCAGGCGCAGCAGACGCACGGCAGCGCAGCAGGCACAGCCAGGCGCAACCAGACGCACCCAACCAGGCCTGATAGGCGCAACCAGGGCCTGGCACGCACGAACCGACGCACGGCTGGAGCGCAGCAGACGCACGAACAAGGCCTGACAGACGCACGATGGAGCACGAAATGGGCGCAGCAGGCACAGCAGAGCTCGACCGACGCAACCAGGTGCAGTAAGGCGCACAGCAAGGCACAACCAGACGCACAGCCGGCGCAATAAGGCGCAATGGGCGCACAGCAAACTACACAGCAAACACAAGCAAACGCAACCAGACAAACAAGACACAACAGACACAGCTGCACAACAGACGCACAGCAGACACAACAGACACAGCACGCACAGCAGGCACACAGCAGGCACTGAGCGCACAACAAACACTGGAGCACACAGCAGACTGCACCTGGGCACATGAGCCACGCTGCAAGACACACAGCAGGCACAGCCAAGGCACAGCAGGCACAGCACGCACAACCAGACGCTCAGCCAGGCGCTGGACGCACAACCAAGGCCTGGGCCACAACAGACGCACAACCGACGCTGCAAGACGCACATGGGCACGGCGCACAACTAAGACACAGCGCACAGCAGACGCACAGCACAGCAGGCGCACAGTGGAGCACGCAACCGACTGACAGGCCCCAAACCGACCACAGCGCACAACAGACGCACAACCAGACACAGCAAGACGCACAACCGACGCACAACCGACCAATAGACGCACAGCAGACGCAAGGCACAGCCGCGCACAACAGGCACAGCCAAGGCGCAGCGCACGGTAGACGCATCATGGGCGCAACCGACGCACGACCGACCCTGCAGACGCACGCAAGGCATTTACCGGAGCGCAACGGAGCGCACGACAAGGCACTGGGCCTTTTAACCGGGCACAACCGCTGACGCATTCGACCTGACACGCAGGAACGGAGCGCTCCGAATGAGCCACAACCGGAGCGCACAATGGAGCCGCACCAGCACTTTGTGGGCACAGCGCAGACGGGCGCTCAAACTGAGCCACAACGGAGCGCACACAACAGACGCACGAGCGGACGCACAGCCGAGCTGACAGACACACAGCAGACACACTGTGACGCACAAAGGCACAAACAGGCCACAACAGGCACAATGGAGCCTGACGCACAGCAGACACGCAACAGGCCTGACAAACCGACTAGGCCACAGCCTGCACGACAGACGCACAGCCAGGCCACAGCAGAGCCTGAGCAGGCGCAAGGCATGGGCGCATGGGCCGCAGCGGAGCACGACAGGAGCTGGCTGGAGCACGCAGCAGACCTGACAAGACACAGCCAGACGCGAAAACCAGACTGTGGGCACGGCAGCGCACAACCAGGCGCAACCGTTTGAGCACACACGGCACACGAAACCAAGGCCACAGCCAGACGCAGCCAGACGCACAGCCAGGCGCGACAAGGCGCAGCAGGCCGCACAGTGGAGGCGCAGCCAGGCCTCAACCGACCTGGCGCACAACCAGACGCACAACCGGGCCGCATGAGCGGCGCAACAGACGCACGAACCAGGCGCGACTAGGCACAACCGACGCACAGCAAACGCAGCCGGGCACAGCCGGAGCGCACGAAAATGGAGCGCAACCAGAGCCTGTGGGCCTGACACTGACAGGCGCACGAAGCCAAGGCGCAGCAAGGCCGCAGGCGCGACCGAATCGTGGGCCCCAATGGGCACAGCACGCACAGCTGGGCGCACAGCTGGAGCACAGCAGACGCACAAAGAGAGCACAGCCGACGCAACAGGCGCACGAAACAGGCCTGACAGGCGCAGCAAGGCGCATGGAGCCTGGCAGGCCTGACAAGGGCGCAACCAAGGCCTGACGCAAAGGGACAAGGCGCACAACAAGACACAACAGAGCACGGCGCAGCAAACACACAACAAACACAACAAACACAACACACAACAAACACACAACAAACACAACAAACACAACACACACAACAAACACACAACAAACACAACAAACACAACAAACACAACAAACACACAACAAACACACAACAAACACAACAAACACAACACACACAACAAACACACAACAAACACACAACAAACACAACAAACACAACACACACAACAAACACACAACAAACACACAACAAACACAACAAACACAACACACACAACACACACAACAAACACACAACAAACACTACACACACAACACACACAACAAACACACAACAAACACTACAAGATCAACTCCTGGAAGGAGATAGGATCCCCTTTAACATAACAAACACACAACAAACACACAACAAACACACAACAAACACACAACAAACACTACAAGATCAACTCCTGGAAGGAGATAGGATCCCCTTTAACATAATAATATGAAGATAGTTGAAAGAGGGTTAAGGGATGTGGTCGTGTGTGTATCCAGGCGAAGAGGATCCAATCCTCTTTCACTCGTAAATCCTACACTGCCAATACAGTATCCAAATGACGGGGGGGTGATGTCTTACAGCTCTGGGACCCGCTGCGATCTCTGATTTGTACGTTTTGGGGCTTGATTTGTGTGTTTGTGAGTGATGTGTGCTTGTACTCACGTACACGTACATCATTCACGGACATGTAGCTACCTGGAGTCTACCTGGAGGGCATTCCGGGGATCAACGCCCCCGCTGCCCGGTCCACGACCAGGTCTCCAGGTGGATCAGGGCCTGATCAACCAGGCTGTTGCTGCTGGCCCCACGTAGTCCAACGTGCGAACCACAGCCTGGCTGATCCGGCACTGATTTTAGATATCTGTCCAGCTGCCTCTTGAAGACAACCAGGGGTCTTGAAAACAGTCAAGGGTCTTGAAGGCAACCAGGGGTCTTGAAAACAACCAGGGGTCTTGAAGACAACCAGGGGTCTTGAAAACAGTCAAGGGTCTTGAAGGCAACCAGGGGTCTTGAAAACAACCAGGGGTCTTGAAGACAACCAGGGGTCTTGAAGGCAACCAGGGGTCTTGAAAACAACCAGGGGTCTTGAAGACAACCAGGGGTCTTGAAGACAACCAGGGGTCTTGAAGACAATCAGGGGTCTTGAAGACATCACCAGGGGTCTTGAAGACAGCCAGGGGTCTTGAAGACAACCATGGGTCTTGAAGACAACCAGAGGTCTTGAATACAACCAGGGGTCTTGAAGACAACCATGGATCTTGAAGACAACCAGAGGTCTTGAACACAACCAGGGGTCTTGAAGACAACCAGGGGTCTTGAAGACAGCCAGGGGTCTTGAAGACAGCCAGGGGTTTTGAAGACAGCCAGGGATCTTGAAGACAACCAAGGGTCTTGAAGACAATCAGAGGTCTTCAAGACAACCAGAGGTCTTGAAGACAACCAGGGGTCTTGAAGACAGCCAGGGGTCTTGAAGACAACCAGGGGTTTTGAAGACAGCCAGGGATCTTGAAGACAACCAAGGGTCTTGAAGGCAACCAGGGGTCTTGAAGACAACCAGAGGTCTTGAAGACAGCCAGGGGTCTTGAAGAGAGCCTGGGGTCTTGAAGACAACCAAGGGTCTTGAAGACAACCAGGGGTCTTGAAGACAACCATTGGTCTTGAAGACAGCCAGGGGTCTTGAAGAGAGCCTGGGGTCTTGAAGACAGCCTGGGGTCTTGAAGACAGTCACTGGTCTTGAAGACAGCCAGGGTTCTTGAAGACAACCAGGGGTCTTGAAGAGAGCCAGGGGTCTTGAAGACAAGCAGGGGTCTTGAAGACAGCCAGGGGTCTTGAAAACAGCAAGGGGTCTTGAAGACAGCCACGGATCTTAAAGACAGCCAGGGTTCTTGGAGACAGCCAGAGGTCTTGAAGACAACCAGAGGTCTTGAAGACAACCAGGGGTCTTGAAGACAACCAGGGGTCTTGAAGACAAACAGAGGTCTTGAAGACAGCCAGGGGTCTTTAAGACAACCAAGGGCCTTAAAGACAACCAGAGGTCTTAAAGACAACTAGGGGTCTTGAAGATAACCAGGGGTCTTGAAGACAGCCAGGGATCTTGAAGACAGCCAGACGTCTTGAAGACAACCAGGGGTCTTGAAGGCAACCAGGGGTCTTGAAGAGAGCCAGGGGTCTTGAAGACAACCAGAGGTATTGAAGACAGCCAGGGGTCTTGAAGACAGCCAGGGATCTTAAAGACAGCCAGGGTTCTTGAAGACAGCCAGGGATCTTAAAGACAGCCAGGGTTCTTGAAGACAGCCAGAGGTCTTGAAGACAACCAGGGGTCTTGAAGACAGCCAGAGGTCTATTGGTAATCCCCCTTACGTAAGGTGGAAGGCAGTTGAACAGTCTTGGTCCCCTGACACTGTGTTGTCTCTCAGTGTACTCGTGGCACCGTTACTTATCATTTCGTTAATGTTACATCTCCTGTCCAGTCTTTTGCTGTCATATTCAGTGATTGTCGTGTGTAAGTTTGGTAGTAATCCCTCTAGGTTTTTCCAAGTGTATATTACCAGGTATCTCTCTCGCCTGCGTTCCAGGGAATACAGATCGAGGACCTTCAACCGTTCCCAGTAATTTAGGTGAAAGTTCTTTGTACATTATCCAGGTCACCTATTTTGCCTGCTTTGAAGGCTTGTGCCATGATAATTGTCACCATGGTAGCTGTCACCATAATAGCTGTCACCATGATAGCTTTCACCATGGTAGCTGTGATCCTATTAGCTGTCAGCATGGTAGCTATCATCATGGTAGCTATCACAATGATAGCTGTCACCATGGTAGATATCACCATGATAGCTGTCACCATGATAGCTGTCGCTATGGTAGCTGTCACTATGGTAGCTGACACCATGGTAGCTGTCACCATAACAGCTGTCACTATGGTAGCTGTCGCTATGGTAGCTGTCACTATGGTAGCTGTCACAATGGTAGCTGTCACCATGATTGCTGTCACCATGATAGCAGTCACCATGATAGCTGTCACTATGGTAGCTGTCATTATGGTAGCTGTCACTATGATAGATGTCATCATGATACCTGTCACCATGGTAGCTATCACCATGGTAGCTGTCACCATGATAGCTGTCAGTATGGTAGCTGTCACTATGGTAGCTATCATCATGGTAGCTGTCACCATGATAGCTGTGGCTATGGTAGCTGTCACTATGGTAGTTGTCTCCATGGTAGCTGTTAACATGATAGCCGTCACTATGGTAGCTGTCACCATGATAGCTGTCACTATGGTAGCTGTCACTACGGTAGCTGTCACCATGATAGCTGCCACTATGGTAGCTGTCACAATGGTAGCTGTCACCATGATAGCTGTCACTATGGTAGCTGTCACCTTGATAGCTGTCACTATGGTAGCTGTCACCATGATAGCTCTCACTATGGTAGCTGTCACTATGGTAGCTGTCGTTATGATAGCTGTCACTATGGTAGCTGTCACCATGGTAGCTGTCACTATGGTAGCTGTCACTATGGTAGCTATCACCATTGTAGCTGTCATCATGGTAGCTGTCACTATGGTAGCTGTCACCACGACAGCTGTCACTGTGGTAGTTGTTACTATGGTAGCTGTCACCATGACAGCTGTCACTATGATAGCAGTCACCATGGTAGCTGTCACCATGATACTTGTCACTATGGTAGCTATCTCCATGGTAGCTGTCACTATGATAGCTGTCATTATGGTAGCTGTCACTATGGTAACTATCACCATGGTAGCTGCCACCATGGTAGCTGTCACCATGGTAGCTGTCACCATGGTAGCTGTCACCATGATAGCTGTCACTATAGTAGCTGTCACTATGGTAGCTATCACCATGGTAGCTGTCACCATGGTAGCTGTCACCATGATAGCTGTCACCATGGTAGCTGTCACCATGATAGCTGTCACTATGGTAGCTGTCACCATGGTAGCTGTCACCATGGTAGCTGCCACCATGGTAGCTCCCACCATGGTAACTGTCACCATGGTAGCTGCCACCATGGTAACTGTCACCATGGTAACTGTCACCATGGTAACTGTCACCATGGTAACTGTCACCATGGTAACTGTCACCATGGTAACTGTCACCATGGTAACTGTCACCATGGAAGTTTTCACTATGGTAGCTATCACCATGGTAGCTGTCACCATGGTAGC